>NC_053492.1:24725441-24930940 GCF_905171775.1 Rana temporaria
GACTACAGAATGCAGAGGAAACCAAAAACACCGCTTTCTCTGCTCAGAGACCATAGTCTAAAATTTCACCATTAAAACCTGTATCCTATTCGCCTAAACCAGGGGTCTGCAACCTTTAACCACTTCCTTACTGGGCACTTAAACCCCCTTCCTGCCCAGAGGACTTTTTGCGATTCGGCACTGCGTCGCTTTAACTGACAATTGCGCGGTTGTCCGACGTGGCTCCCAAACAAAATTGACGTCCTTTTTTTTCCCACAAATAGAGCTTTCTTTTGGTGGTATTTGATCACCTCTGTGGTTTTTTTTTTTGCGCTATAAACAAAAATAGAGCGACAATTTTGAGAAAAAATTTTTTTTTTTACTTGCTGCTATAATAAATAGCTAATTTTTATTTATTTTTTAATCGCAATAAGCAACTGGTTTGTGCAAAAGTTATAGCGCCTTCAAAATAAGGGACAGAATTATTATTTTTTTTTTTACTAGTAATGGCGGCGATCTGCGATTTTTTTATTGCGACTGCGACATTATGGCGGACACATTGGACACTTTTGGCACCATTCACATTTATACTGCGATCAGTGCTATAAATATGCACTAATTACTGTATAAATGTGACTGGCAGGGAAGGGGTTAACACTAGGGGGTGAGGAAGGGGTTAAATGTGTACCCTATTTAGATGTCGCCTCATCTCTCTCTTCGCACTGGGGCCACGGTCAGTGCTGATGAGCTCAGCTGAGTCTTTTGATCCGGAGCGAAGCCTCCGCAGGGGAGATGTCGGCGGCTGAGATGAGAGCTCTCGTCGTGACAGGCGGGCGGGAGACTCGGTGTGCATGCGCCACCCGGGCCGCGAGCACAGACAGGCCAGCTCTGTGGCCAGTCACATGACGCGCCGACCGAATCACAGGCCAGCTCAGGCCTGTGGCCACATTACCACGCCGTGCGGTTGATGTAATTGCGGTAACGCCGATTAAGTAATGGGCGTTACCGCGAGGGTAAGAGTAATCAGGTAGATTACTCGTTGCCTTCAAAAGGTGCCCCGGGGGCCGTGGCAAAGGTTCAAAAGAGGTTGCCGACACTTGGCCTAAATGTTCACAGTGGCAGGTTCTTGCCCCATCACAGTTCATAGTCTGGTCGTAGTTTTGTTGAAGAGGCTTTTATAACCATCATTTCCTCCAATAAGATGTTGGCCTGAATCTCCTGGTTGGTCTCCTCAATGAGGGGCATTTGCCATTTTCTGCTCTGAGACCTGGTTTACCTTAGAGCTTTATTAGAAAAAATAGCATGCTAGCCTTTTGTTGGTGGATTCTATAGTATACAGAATGGGCAGCAGATAATTGATGGAGGTAGTTGTTGAACTGTCAAGTGATCAGATTTCCAGCCTTCTTCAAGATCAAAGGGTAGCTCACACTCGAAATGAGCTCCTTTGTTGGAGATGACAACATGATCATTAAAGGTAACTATTCTGAGTTTATCTGAGCATGCCAAGGCAGTCAGCACATCTTCTTTTTGTTTCTGCTTCTTTCTTCAGGTGAGCAAGGAGGGTAGTGTGTGTGTGTGTTTTTTTTTTTTTTTGAGGTTCTTCTAAGATCACATATGACCACCTGGACCTTTTCACTGTCTTTAGTAAATCAGCCAAGTCGTAAATGTCAGACATTGACGTGGGGAATGGAATGTAAAGAAAATCATAGTTGTTGTGGTGATCTTTAGGATCTTGTGTGGCTTTCTGTATATGCATTATGCCATTAATTTGCATATATTGCATTCTTGTAAATTCATGAATTTAAATGTTTAGCAGCACTGTGAACAATCACCTGAGAGAAACGATTATCAGCATTAAAGGGGTTGTAAAGCTTTAAAACGGGTTTAAAAAAAAAAATAACAAACATGTCATACTTCCACTGTGCAGCTCGTGTTGCACAGAGTGGCCCCGATCCTCGTCTTCTGGGGTCCTTCGGCGGCTGTCTCGGCTCCTCCCAGTTTCTTGTAACCCCCCTGGGAAGTGCTCTCTCAAGGGGGTAACCTTGCACGCACTCTCCTGAGTCCTGTATTCGATGTCCATAGCCGCCAACTACAGGACTTGGCCCGGTGATCTGCCAATATGGTTCCGGCTATCCAGATGGTTCCTGTAAGGACTGTGCAGGCGCAATCCTTGCCGACGGAAATCTCCGAACCTCGGCCGGCATCCAGGGCGCTGTGGAATTTGAGGAAAGTGGCCAGTCGGCCTCACTCCTAGCTCGGCTTCCTGGCTCTTTTTTTAACATCCTCCAACGGGGATGTTAAGGAATGAGCCTGGATACAGGCCGACTTTGTTCAGAGATTTTGTTCGGAGATTTCCGTTGGCAATGATTGCGCCTGCGCAGTCCTTACAGGAACCATCTGGATAGGGGAACCATACCGACTAGTCACGGCCCTCGTGTCATTGAAGTTGATTTACAGCAGTAAAGTAAGTTTTTAGCAATCTAGCCGGAGAAAAGCAGAGAAGACTGGGCCAAGATCAAGCGCGTTCTCGACGCTGGACTTTCGAGGGCCAGCAAACATCAGATGTTTTTTCACCTTAACGCATAGGATGCATTTAGGTGAAAAAAACATGAACCTTTTCAACCCCTTTAAGTCTGATGCTTCCAATTTTTACATGTGGGAAACAAAATTGTGGTCCTGTCTGGTATTGAACAGAGTATTTTTCTGGCTGTTGAATGTATATATCACCCCCCCCCCCCCCATTGTACATATACATTGACGCTCTCATTCCTCCATCAGGTGGTGCGCACAGAAAAGAACAGTCTAAACAATCGTTTCCTTCCCTGGGATGAGATAGAGACCGAGGCTGTCCTCTCCATCGATGACGATGCTCACCTCCGCCATGATGAAATCATGTTTGGGTTCCGGTAAGCTGCTTTTTCATAATGTAGTCTCCAAAATATTTTGAACAAGTAATGCAAAACAAATATGTGTCACCTTCGGCCTCCAGGGCCCCGGCTGCACGGTGCTTTGCGCTTTGTGTATTTTTTTGTTATTTTTGGGTTTGGATGCAGTTTTATAATTTTCTGCAGCAAAAAGCAAATTTTGTTTGCATACAGCGTCGCATGACCGCACAATTGTCAGTTAAAATGGCCTGGTAGGGAAGGGGTTCAATTCTTCCAGTGCTGAAGTGGTTAAAGACCTAGTTGAATATAATGGAAAAACAAAAGCTGCTGTGTTAATGTTAGTGACTGAATCGTGTATTTTCTATTTTGCCTCTAGTTCCATTTTAAATCCTAATATTTATTGGGTAACTTTGTCTTTCCACTTTTACCTCTTCATTTTCTAGCTTCGGAATTTTGATCAGTATTGACTTTTTATGCCATTTTTTTTTTTTTTTTAGTAAGCTGGCACTTTTCCTCCAACAATATGCTTCTGATGCCTCTTTGGATCGATCCTTTGTCATGGTGAAGGAGGTTGCGTCAGGCAGATCATAGTATAGGGATCAGATTAGACACAGTCCATCTGAGCAGGATATAGTAGCACCGTTCAAGTATTTTTGCCACCTAAACCCCCATGGTTAAAATCGCCCAGTGAAACCACGCTGAAAGATGAGTCCCTGGTTGCTATTAGCACGCTGCCATAATGAAGGAAGTGTCAGGTCCTGTTTACAGGGTAGTTAAGCTAAAATGCTAAGTAACTATTCACAACTATATATAAATAGCCTGCCATATACTTGCTGAAGAAAACGTACCTCCTTTACCCTGTCCTTCAGTAGTGTGGCATATGCAATGCTGCATGGAAGTGAATACCGTACAACAGCCTTTTACAGACTTGGAGGAACCATTGAAATGAGTGTAGTATTCACATGGTAACATTTATTGCACAAGATTAAGAACACTTATAAGATATAAGTGGGAGTCATGCTCTTAAGTATGTAGTCCTGGCAGTTCTACTGTGTCACACAGGCTCCTCGCATGATCCGGGTAGCTGGGAAAGGTTCTGATGTGATGTTGTGCTGAATCCCTTGTACGTTCAGGAAAACCAGGAAGTAGTCCGCTCTATGCTGTCAGCCTAAACCGGAAGAGGAAATATCACCAGCCGGAGGGGGAAAGGGTCCAGCCATGTGGGCAGATCCTGACCATACGATCGTGATCCTACTGTGTGCTGCAGCCACCCCAGCACCCCCTGATACCTGAGCCTCCTCTCTCCAGCGATCTCCACAAGTTCCTGCGCTGTCTGGAACTCTCCTCCTGATTGACTAAGAGACAGCAGCGGCGCCATTGGCTCCCGTTGCTGTCAGTCAGTTAGCCAATCGGGGGAGAGATGGGGCAGGGCCGAATCAGGGCTCTGTGTTTGAATGGACACAGGGAGCTGTGACTCGGCTCGGGTGTCGCCATAGCAAGCTGCTTGCTGTTGGGGGTACTCGACAAGAGGGAGCGGCCAGGGGGGCCGAAGAGGGACCTATGAGGAGGATTGTGGCTGCTCTGTGGAAAAACAACTGCACAGAGCAGGAAAGTAGAATAACATGTTTCATATTTTTGCTCTAAAAATATGAGACTTTACAATCACTTTAAACCAACTGTAAGTCAGAGTAAATAAACAGGCAGAATGCCTGTTTCTGTTTGCAGTGGATGTCACCAGTAATACAGCGATCAATGCTAAAAATATGCTCTGTCACTGTACTAATGATACTGTCTGGGAAGGGTTAGCCTCTAGGGTGATCCAGGGGTTAACTATGTGCCTAACTATGTGTAAAGTGTGCCAATTTTTATTAATGCTGTACAGCAGTGGTTCTCAACCTTCTAGTGCCGTGACCCCTTGATAAAATGTCCCAAGTTGTGGGGACCCCCAACGGTAAAATTATTTTCCTATCGTGGGTTGTCGGCACCCAAGACGAGACAAGACCTAACCCACAGACATTTAGCGCTCCCTGAGTCCCTTCCACTCAGTATTAAAACCCCTTATAGCAGCCCTCAAAATTTCCACTCGCCTGCTAGCATTTGGCGAGTGGATTTAAGCTGGGGGCGAGTGATGACAGGGCTGCATGACCAATCTCCCTCCAATCTGTGCCTACACTTAGAGTCCTGATGAGATTGGCGGCCGAAGAGGAAAAGTGCATGCTCGGGAAAAGTAGTCTGGTGAGCCGCGCACAGGCAGAGCAGTACACAGGTGCTCTCCTTACAATTCTCATTAAGCCATGGGACCCAACAGTATGACCTCTCTGAGCCTGCCCCCCTCCCCCGGGCCCCGACCAATGTAGCTAGAGAGCAGAAAGTAATGAGTGAGGTGGAGGATTGCAAAAATTACCACTCCGGTGCAGCGCTCACTGAAAGTTGCACTGACATGAGAGCAGCAGCCTTCTAGTTTGTGCAGTTTTCTTCTCCTTGTGCTCTATGTAGGTGTCCAGCAGTTCAACCTGAGCACTGTGAGCAGACTGGTCTCAATGTGTGCTGTGCGCTGTCAGTGTGCGCTGTGCTATGGTGTCAATGGCTGTGCAGTTGTGTGGATCTCAGCGCTGGATTGTACTCCCTCCCGCTGTGCTGCAGCTCCTCTCCTCTCTGCCAGCCTGAATAAAAGGGGGAAGTGGGGACATGCAAGCGTGGAGCCGCACACACAGGCTCCTGATGATGAGATGAATGAGAGAGAGGATGGATGGGAGTTGCAGAGGAGACAGCAAGAGAATGGGGAAGAGACCCAGTTCTAGTGCCCTGTCCCTCTGGTCTGCCCCCAGTGCCCTGTCCCTCTGGTCTGCCCCCAGTGCCCTGTCCCTCTGGTCTGCCCCCAGTGCCCTGTCCCTCTGGTCTGCCCCCAGTGCCCTGTCCCTCTGGTCTGCCCCCAGTGCCCTGTCCCTCTGGTCTGCCCCCAGTGCCCTGTCCCTCTGGTCTGCCCCCAGTGCCCTGTCCCTCTGGTCTTCCCCCAGTGCCCTGTCCCTCTGGTCTGCCCCCAGTGCCCTGTCCCATTTTGTTAAAGTTGTTGTTGGTAATATTTAATTTTGTAACTTGATTCTGCATAAAACATTGTCATTCCATGGGATAATCTACGAGGGCATGTTTACGGGTGCAATTAGGCGTAGGGCAGTGTATGAATTAGGTGGGGCAACTGGTGGCGAGTAACTCTTGAGGCCTGGCTAGTAGCTCAGGACTTGAAATTTTGAGCCCTGCCTTATAGTACATTTTAGGATGTACCACTCTCTATCTTTGTTCCTCTTTTCTTTCCCTTTCATCTCTCTCTATCCTAATTTCTTGTTTGTAATCCCCATCCCTCTCTAGACGTCTTTCTTGTTCTTTCTGTCCCTTTTTCTTTGTTCCTCCCCCTCTTTTCCTCTCCCTTCCATGTATTCTCTCTTTATATTGCTTCTCTTACTCCCTGGTAAGGATGAGCTCTGGCGTGTTCGCATAGCCAGGGAGACATTGTCCCGATGCTCTGGTGCAGGGATCGTGAAATGTCTCCCTGGCTGTTATTAGCGCAGCGCCGTGCACACTTCCTGGCGGGCAGAGCTTATCCTTACTCCTTGGTGGGTGGTGGGATCAGTGGCAGTGCTGGCGGGGAGTTGGGATCAGCCAACTTAGGTGCTCTTGATTAAGGTCATCTGCTGATCTGAGAACTGTAGTGGGGGCAACTCTAATCACAGGTATTGTTACTCACAGTGTCGCCGACTTTGTGGTTTCTTGTAGCAGTGACACCTATGCTGAAATCAGCAGATAGGGTCTCCTTAAGCCCCTCCCACTTCACATTCCTCACCAGTCAGCTGATCTCTAGTCCCTGCCCCCCAGCTATGCCGTGAACTGAAGGGGCGGCTCTGAAGAGGCTGAGTGGGCGGCCGCAGGCTTCAGGAACAGCCCAGGTTTTGGGGACCCCTGGCAAATCCTCATTTGACCCCCAAGGGGGTCCCGACCCCAGGTTGAGAACCACTGCTTTACAGGGATGAGAGACAGAGTGATCGTTCCCTCTGTGTACAGAGCACTATGTTGAATGTCAATGCAGAGCTCTCAGCTATACAGCCAATCAGCAGGACCCAGTCAGGACTTGCTGACAGGCTCCCCCGCTGCATGTAATCACAGTGGGAGCATGCATGTGTGCTCCCTAAACCCGGAAGTAGGAAGCATGGTAGCAGTACATGGTTTAGCTTACAGTGCCTGCTTGTCCCCAATATAATACGGGTGGACGGTCGCTTAATGGTTATAAATACAGTAAATAAATAACAAAAGCCTGTTTTTAAAAGTGAAACCAATTTTTCATTCACACCTTTTTAGTTCATTGACACAACTTGTGATTCCTTCACCCATATGAAGAAACTCCAAGGGGAAAGACCTTTTTAAGTTTCATAAAAGTTCATTCTTGCTCTTTACACCAAATATCTTAAAACCACCTAATTTTTGTGGTTAATAACTCCAGATGCATACAGAATGTGACCCCCGACGGTATAATCCAATATAACGGCTTGTCCTCCACTATTGCACAGGACGTGAGTGTAATAAATGCAACAAAACAAGAACTAATAGTGTAGTAGAACGCCCTTTTATTACATAATCCTAAACCTGTTAAACACTTACCTAGCACCGATGAGTCGGCTCTTTCTCATTTCCTCCACAGCCCAAAATATAAGCAATCCTCTTTGATGGAGAATGTCCAGGATACATTTTATCGATCAAAAGACGCATTGTTCTATTTATTCCAATTTCTATTATTGACATTGTGTTTTGGCAGAGTAGTGCGCCTTTATATAATATCAGCAGGGAGTGAGTATTGCCAGGGAAGTGTGGGAGAGGGATGAACAGAGCGAGGAGTGTTGTGAAATCTCTCGCCCTAGGCTGCCTTTTTCTGCAGTAATGTGCCAGCAAGGTGATGTTGTGACTTGATTAGATCCTTGCACACAACTTCATATATCTTGTGTTATTATAGTTCCATACCGCCCTCAGCTATCCACCATATGGCGTGACAGTGGACAGCTATGTCTTAAGTGTGTCTAAACCCAAGAGAAATTATGTAATATTATATTGCATCTCATCAGTCCTTACATGTGGCGGCTGCATTTGTTACATTTTTTTTTAAAGAATTTTCTTCTTTTTAGTTTCACGTGTTGATCCTGCCCGGTAACACACTTTTACCGTGTTTCCCCGAAAATAAGAGCTACCCCGAAAATAAGACCTAGCAGGATTTTCGAGGAGGGCTGCAATATAAGCCCTACCCCGAAAATAAGCCATAGTAAAATGTGTTAAAACATTTTTAATGCACCTTGGAGGTCTTCTCCTCTCCTCCTAGCTGACACCCGCCCCCCCCTCCACAGTGCACAGAACTGGGCAACGCCAGTGAGACAGCGGCTCCCCCCTTCCACTTTCTTCCCGCCCGATGCCCGCAGCCCCTCCCTCCTCAGCGCACAGATGCCAGCGGGACACCGTCTCCCTTCATCTCCACTCTCCTCGCGCCCGATGCCCGCGGCCCCCCTCCCAGTGCACAGAGCGGGCCAATGCCAGTAAGACAGCGGCTCCCCCCTCTGCTCTCCTCCCGCAGCCCCTTCCACCTCGGTGATTGGAGCGGACAGATGCCAGCGGGACACCGGTTCCCCCCTCCTCCCACCTGACGCCCACGGCATCCCCTTCCAGTGCACGGAGCGGGCCAACACCAGCGGGGATCCCGGAGCAGAGAAGAGCCCAAGGAAACCATGGGACCGCCAGGTCAGCAGAAAGAAAGGTACGGGTAATGCCCACAAAGAAATCACAAAAGGAGACACACTGCACCCCACATTCCTAAAAATTTTATTGCATACGGTAATTCTATGAGGATGGATTTAACGATGCTTTTTAGGTTTTGACCTGACAGGGAGGGGGAGGGGGGGATAAGACAGGGGACCCACTAGATAAATGACACAGCAGAAGCACTATGCAATCTATTATGATTTAAAGAAAAAGGATTTCTTTTTTTTTTTAGGGTTACAACCACATTAAGATCATTGTACATATCGTAAAAAAATAAGACATCCCCGAAAATAAGCCCTAGTGTGTTTTAGGTTGCCAAAATTAATATAAGACCCGGGCTTATTTTCGGGGAAACACGGTAACCAAGAGTGACAGCACTGCTATATGTATAGAGAAGAACAATGTTACCACCCTTAGCCTTGGTTCACATTGGTGTATTTTGACATGCGATGCAACATGTTTGCTTTGCGTTTTAATATGTAGCGGAATACATTTTGTCCTAAATTTATGAAGAAATATGATAAAAATAGTGCTGCTATACCGCATGAAAAAATCGTGCCCTGCAGGCTTCAATGTGAAAGCCCGAAGGCTTTCACACTGAAGCGGTGTGGTAGGAGGACCGCTCCAAAAGTCCTGCTAGCCGCATCTTTGGAGCGGTATCGGAGCTGGGTGTTTACCGCTCCTATACCGCGCCTTCCCATTGAAATCAATGGGAAACCGCGGTGATACCGTCCGCAATGCGCCTCTGCAGAGGTGCATTGCGGGCGGTATTAACCCTTTTTTCGGCCGCTAGCGGGGGTTAAAACCGCACCGCTAGCCCCCGAATATCGCGGTAAATACGACGGTATAGCGGCGCTACAAATAGCGCGGCTATACCGTCACCGCACCTCCACTGCCCAATGTGAAAGCAGCCTTATACCACGGATTGCGAGTAACGTGGTTAGTGAGTGTTTCACAATAAGAGCTATTGTTTTTATTTTTTAATCCTGACTAGTTTTGCGAGCGTTGTCCTGAAAAACTAGCAGGATTCAAGCCTCTGTGGTGTTCAGTACCGCATTTGGCCAAAGGTGTGGGGGCGGCCGTGACATTCGCAGCCGCTCGGATGCACACGGAGCCACTCAGTGTCTTCGGCATCCCCCCCCCCCATCTCTGGCCACATGCGGTACTGCATACCATATATATATACATACATACATACATACATACATACATACATACATACATACATACATACACACATACACACATACACACACACACACACACACACACACTCCAGTAGTGATCAAATACCACAAAAAGAAAGCTCTATTTGTGTGGAATTTGTGTCGTTTCACATGTATGCGATGTGGGAACCAGTATCTGTTCCCGCATCGCATAGAACTTGCAGGCAGTACACACTACCCT
This sequence comes from Rana temporaria, assembly GCF_905171775.1. Taxonomy (NCBI): domain Eukaryota; kingdom Metazoa; phylum Chordata; class Amphibia; order Anura; family Ranidae; genus Rana; species Rana temporaria. The sequence continues at coordinate 24,735,506 of NC_053492.1, forward strand.
ATGCAAACTAAGAGTGTCACTAGAAAGTAAATGACAGACACCCCCCCCCCCCCAGATTGGTTTGCATATCGCAGAGCAAACTGTGAATTCGGACAGGAATCGGATTGATAGGTGTGAACACCCATGCGATTCATGTGCAGACAAAGGGTCCTGCACGATTTTGGTCCGAATGTGAATTCTGTATGGCTGAATTTGCATCGCATGATGTGATTTGCACAGCAGTGCGAATCCCATGCGATGTCTGACATTGCGCTGGTGTGAACCGGCACATACGTTTCATTTGCGTGGAGTGTTGCATGACCGCTGTGTACTCACTGAGCGGCATTGTGTTACCTTGTAGGTGGGGGGTTAAAAATGCAGATCGGCCGCCTGTTTTTACCACCACCTAGCCTGTGTGAAGGAAAGCTAAGGTTGGTTTGTTCATATTGCCTACCAGTATGTTTTTTTTTTTTGGGGGGGCTGTGGAAGGAATCCCCCCCCCCCCCCACCCAAACATGAGTGAAAATACAAATTTCATACAGATGGTGTCTTGCGTGGTAATTGAAATGGATCAATTTATAATCAGCAAAAATACAGAGGTTGAAATGCACTTTACAATACAGACATTCCCTAGTAATGTACTCAGCCCACCTATTCATAACAAAAACCCCATTTACACAGTTCTGTTATATAGGATAGAAGCCGCGGGGGGGGGGGGGGGGGGGGGGGGGGGGGGGGGGGGGTCGTTTCATGCCTTTGTAAAGCCACCCTGCTGCTTCAAGGCACTGAATCAAAGTGCAGTTCCTGATTAAACTGCCTGAGCTTCTATTTTTGCACAGTTCTCTGATGATAGTTTATGGTTTTGGGGTTGTATTCAAGATGTGCTAATAGAGATCACACAAATACTCGGTAGTATAACATTTAACCACTTGCCGACCACAATACATATATTGACATAGCTGTTTTGAAGTGGTTCGGGGCGTCGTGCGATACAAATTAAATTTTGCATCCCCGCAACAGTGAATAAGGCTGACAAAAGCCCAGGCGCCAGGATGTCATTTCTAGTCGCCATGGCGACCTGGGATTTGTTGAGCCCTGCTGTAGTAGCAGTGACTACTACATTGATTTCTCTGCTTCCCCAGTGGTCCATCAGATAGCGAATATTATTATTATACAGGATTTATATAGCGCCAACAGTTTACGCTGCGCTTTACAATATAAAAGGGAGACAATACAGTTACAATACAATAAAATACAAGAGGATTAAGAGGGCCCTGCTCAGAAGAGCTTACAATCTAAAAGGGTGGGGCAGGTGATACAAAAGGTTGTAACTGTGAGGAATGAGCTGTTGGACTTTGGTCCAAGCTGGGCCAATGTAACTAGGAAATAAAATTCCATACCTGGAGCTCCATGTTTAATCTGAAGGCCTCTGACTTTCTACTGAGTTCCACCCGTTTTTTTAGTTTAGTAAAAGTCAGCAGCTACAAAAAGCATAGCTTCTGACTTTAACCACTTGCCGCCCGCCAATGACAGATTGACGGCGGCAAAGTGGTTGTAGAATCATATGACGTCCTCAGGATTCTGAGCCGCTGCGCGCCCCCGGGGGCGCGCATCGCGGCGATCGTTGTTGCGGGGTGTCAGTCTGACACCCCGCAACACCGATCTCGGTAAAGAGTCTCTCACGGAGACTCTTTACCACGTGATCAGCCGTGTCCAATCACGGCTGATCACGATGTAAACAGAAAGAGCCGTTGACGGCTCTTCCTCACTCGTGTCTGACAGACGCGAGTAGAGGAGAGCCGAACGGCTGCTCTCCTGACAGGGGGGGTTCGCGCTGATTGTTTATCAGCGCAGCCCCCCCTCGGATCGCCACATGGACCACCAGGGAAGCCCACCCTGGACCACCAGGGAAGGGCAGATCCAAAAAAAAAGCTAAAAAACAAAACAAAAAAAAGGCTGTAAAAAAAAAAAAAAAGGCTGTAAAAAAAAAAGCATTAAAAAAAAAGATGCCAATCAGTGCCCACAAATGGGCACTGACTGGCAACATAGGTTAATCAGTGCCGCCCCAGTGTCCATCAGTGCCACCCTAGTGTCCATCAGTGCCACCCCACAGTGCCCATCCATGCCCAGTACCCACCCATGAGTGCCCATCTGTGCCGCCCATGAGTGCCCATCTGTGCCGCCCATGAGTGCCCATCTGTGCCGCCCATGAGTGCCCATCTGTGCCGCCCATGAGTGCCCATCTGTGCCGCCCATGAGTGCCCATCTGTGCCGCCCATGAGTGCCCATCTGTGCCGCCCATGAGTGCCCATCTGTGCCGCCCATGAGTGCCCATCTGTGCCGCCCATGAGTGCCCATCTGTGCCGCCCATGTGTGCCCATCTGTGCCGCCTATGTGTGCCCATCAGTGCCGCCTATGTGTGCCCATCAGTGCCGCCTATGTGTGCCCATCAGTGCCGCCTATGTGTGCCCATCAATGCTGCCTATGTGTGTCCATCAGTGCCGCATACAAGCGCCGCCAATCAGTGCCACCTCATCTGTGCCCGTCAGTACTACCTCATCTGTGCCCGTCAGTACTACCTCATCTGTGCCCGTCAGTACTACCTCATCGATGTCCATCAGTGCCGCCATATCAGTGCCCGTAATTGAAAGAGAAAACTTACTTATTTACAAAAAAATTTACAGAAAAAAATAAAAACGTATTTTTTTTCTAAATTTTCAGTCTTTTTTTTAGTTGTTGCGCAAAAAAAAAAAATCGCAGAGGTGATCAAATACCACCAAAAGAAAGCTCTATTTGTGGGAAAAAAAGGACGCCAATTTTGTTTGGGTACAGTGTAGCATGACCGCGCAATTGTCATTCAAAGTGCGACAGTGCTGAAAGCTGAAAATTGGCTTGGGCGGGAAGGTGTATACGTGCCCTGTATGGAAGTGGTTAAATAAACTGACACTCGCCTGCCCCACGGTCCAGCAATGTGGGCGCACGGAGCCCCGCTCCTCTCCCCCTCACCGCCGTCATTTCTACTGTGGGCACCTGGCCGTCACAGCCTACGACTTCACGGCTGGGTGTGCACTGTGCATGCTCGTCTCGCGCTGCCCAGCGATCTTCTGGGACCTGTGTTGTGTCCCAGAGCTCACTGGCAGGGAGGGGCCACCTAAGGCGACAGGACCCGGAAGGAGGACAGGAAGTCCCACTAAAGAAGATACGCACCCCCCCCCCCCCAAAAAAAAAAGACATGCCAAATGTGGCATGTCAAACGGCGAGGAGTACTTAAAGGGGTTGTAAAGGTTTTTTCCCCCTAAATAGCTTCCTTTACCTTAGTGCAGTCCTCCTTCACTTACCTCGTCCTTCCATTTTGCTTTTAAATGTCCTTATTTCTTCTGAGAAATCCTCACTTCCTGTTCTTCTGTCTGTAACTACACACAGTAATGCAAGGCTTTCTCCCTGGTGTGGAGTGTCATGCTCGCCCCCTCCCTTGGACTATTGGAGAGTCAAGATGCTCTCTACATTGCAGATAGAGAAAGGAGATGTGTGTTAGTGGGCGTCCTGACACTCCTGCTCGCCCCCTCAAGAGGCAACATTTGTCCGATGGAGCGTGCAAACGGTCGAAATTTCTGACAACATCCTGCCATCACACAATTCCCGTCGCACAATCCCATCGTGTGTACGAGGCTTAAAGCGGGAGTTCACCCATTTCTAAAAAAAATTTTTTTCTTCCCCTAGCTTCCTGCTCGTTGTGTCTAGGGGAATCGGCTATTTGTATTAAAATATGAGCCGTACTTACCCGTTTTCGAGCTGCATCTTCTTCCGTTGCTTCCGGGTATGGGTCTTCGGGAATGGGCGTTCCCTCTTGATTGACATTCTTCCGAGAGGCTTCCAACGGTCGCATCCATCGCGTCACTCGTAGCCGAAAGAAGCCGAACGTCGGTGCGGCTCTATACTGCGCCTGCGCACCGACGTTCGGCTTCTTTCGGAAAATCGTGACGCGATGGATGCGACCGTCGGAAGCCTCTCGGAAGACTGTCAATCAAGAAGGAACGCCCATTCCCGCAGCCCATACCCGGAAGCGACGGAAGAAGATGCAGCTCGAAAACGGGTAAGTACTGCACATATTTTAATGCAAATAGCCGATTCCCCTAGAGAAAACGAGCAGGAATCTAAGGGGAAAAAGTGCCCTCTAAGGGTGAACCCCCGCTTTAACACTACATGGGGGGGAGGGGGGGGGTACATATAATACAGTTTGTGCTTTTTGAATATAGATCTTCTCTATATCCTTTTTGTACAAGATATATGTATTGGCGCAATGTTTTATTTCTCTTCTCAATAAGGAAATGCATGTTTTCAATCCCATTGTTTTGCAGGGCAGTTGGCGTTCACTTAGGTAATAAAATTGTGCGTTTACGATCACTCGCTATACATCAGACCTAATAAAGGGGTAATTGCCTATGAAAGCGGCTCGGGCTGGGGGGGTGGGGTGGGGGGAGGGCTTATGATCCAACAGAGGAAGATTTGGAAGCTCCGTTGCTCTCCGGATCTCGGAATGTGGCGCACTGTCATTGCACAAGAGACGTCCTTTCTATTGCTGGAACTCTCAGTGGCGCATCGGTTTAATAATTCATATTTTCATTAGAATTGTGGGGAAACTTCATTTACATAATTAGCAGGAGCGGGGAAGTTGTTGGCTTGATTTTAATGTGGTGTTACATTTTAATGAATTCCAGAGGAGCAGGGTGCTCTCTGCACTCACATACCCCCCCCCCCCTCCTCCGCTCCCCTCCCCCCCCCAACACCCTACTTTGTGAAAGATGAATCTATGATTACAGAACCTCCCCCGCCCCCTAGACACCGCTCAGGCTTACAGATGGCTTTTTCTTTAAGGATTGGTATTGCTGTTACATGTGTACTCGATCCAGTTCCTGGATGAAATCAGTCGACCACTTTGATCTCTCATTACTGGAGGAAGACATGCTCCCCCCTCCCCCTCCCAATCCAATGCCTAGTCCTTTGTGATGATTGCACTCTGATTAATAAAAAGGACGTTTCAGTTTTGGAACCTGCTGCACACGTTCCCAGATCTTGGCAGGAACAAGAGCGCAGGGGCTACGAGGTGTGGCGGGTTTGTGGTAGGTGGATGGTTAGTTGCATATCTGGACTAAATGCTAGGAGTTCCCATTAGCAGATGTTTTTTTTTTTTTTACTGAACTTTAGGCCAGGGCTCGACAAATCCCGGGCACCAGGTCGCCATGGCGACTAGAAATAGGGTCCTGGCGAGTTTGCTGGCGCCATCTGGTGGTGAGCCATTGGTATTACAAGTTATTACCACCAGGTGTGTAAGCTGGCGCCATCTGGTGGTGGCCGTTGGTTTTACAAGTTATTACCACCAGATGTGAGCTGGCGCCATCTGGTGGTGGCCGTTGGTATTACAAGTTAAGCATTACAAGTTAAACAGCAATTCTAATGTAATTTTTCACTATTTTCACTGCCATCTTCCTCCCTCTAATTAGAACCCCCAAACAGTATATATATTTTTTATCCTAACACCCTAGAGAATAAAATGGCGATCGTTGCAATACTTTCTGTCACGCCGTATTTGTGCAGCCGTCCTACAAGCGCACTTTTTTTGGGGAAAAAAAATACACTTTTTTGGGAAAAAAATTACACTTTTTTTAATTAAAAATAAGACAACAGTAAAGTTATCCCCATTTTTTTAATATTATGAAAGATAATGTTACGCCGAGTAAATTGATACCCAACATGTCATGCTTCAAAATTGCGTCCGCTCGTGGAATGCCGACAAACTTTTACCCTTTAAAATCTTCATAGGCGACGTTTAAAAAAATCTACAGGTTGTATGTTTTGAGTTACAGAGAAGGTCTAGGGCTAGAATTATTGCTCTCGCTCTACCAATCGCGGCGATACCTCACATGTGTGGTTTGAACACCGTTTACATATGCGGGCGCTGCTCACGTATGTGTTCGCTTCTGCGCGCAAGCTCGTCGGGACGGGGCGCGTTTTCTGGCTCCTAACTTTTTTAGCTGGCTCCTAGATTCCAAGCAAATTTGTCAAACCCTGCTTTAGGCAAATATCAAAAACTCAAATGAATGCAGAGCTCAGAGAGGGGGAGGGAGAAGCAGCACAAAAGGTTATTCAGTTATGCTGGGGTGCAAAAAGTAAACTGACAGGAGATGAGAGAGCAGAGAGCTTCTTTAAATACCCAATCAGGGGCTGGGAGAGGGAACAGGACCTCTAAGTATGCCTTACCTGTAGCAGAGAAAATCAGTTCAGAAAGGGCTGGTCTGTGCGGCAGAGCTGTATACATCTCAGAACTGGATGGACACAAGTATCATTTCTTTGGTTGGTTTAGCGCTTTTCCTGGAGTTGGGCTTTAAAGGATTAGTTCACCTTTAAAAAAAAAAAAAAAAAAAAAATTCAAATGTGTCCACTGTCAACCCTTTCCAACCCCCCCCCCCCTCAATCCCAGGGCTTCTGGTACAGATCAGAGCGATACTCTGTGCTGGGGCTGACCAAGCAAAAATGCTCTGATCTACCCTGAAAACCTCTCTATATATCGATGTGTGTATGGAGGGGTGGAGATGTATATCTAGAGAGAGAGAGAGCCAGAGGGGGAGGGCGGGCTAGAGAGAGCCAGAGGGGGAGGGCGGGCTAGAGAGAGCCAGAGGGGGAGGGCGGGCTAGAGAGAGCCAGAGGGGGAGGGCGGGCTAGAGAGAGCCAGAGGGGGAGGGCGGGCTAGAGAGAGCCAGAGGGGGAGGGCGGGCTAGAGAGAGCCAGAGGGGGAGGGCGGGCTAGAGAGAGCCAGAGGGGGAGGGCGGGCTAGAGAGAGCCAGAGGGGGAGGGCGGGCTAGAGAGAGCCAGAGGGGGAGGGCGGGCTAGAGAGAGCCAGAGGGGGAGGGCGGGCTAGAGAGAGCCAGAGGGGGAGGGCGGGCTAGAGAGAGCCAGAGGGGGAGGGCGGGCTAGAGAGAGGGGGAGGGCTAGAGAGAGGGAAAGAGGGGGAGAGGCTAGAGAGAGGGAAAGAGGGGGAGGGCTAGAGAGAGGGAAAGAGGGGGAGGGCTAGAGAGAGGGAAACGGGGGGAGGGCGGGCTAGAGAGAGGGAAAGAGGGGGAGGGCGGGCTAGAGAGAGGGAAAGAGGGGGAGGGCGGGCTAGAGAGAGAGAAAGAGGGGGAGGGCGGGCTAGAGAGAGAGAAAGAGGGGGAGGGCTAGAGAGAGAGAAAGAGGGGGAGAGCTAGAGAGAGGGAAACGGGGGGAGGCCTAGAGAGAGGGAAAGAGGGGGAGGGCTAGAGAGAGGGAAACGGGGGAGGCCTAGAGAGAGGGAAAGGGGGAGGGCTAGAGAGAGGGAAAGAGGGGGAGGGCTAGAGAGAGGGAAACGGGGGGAGGCCTAGAGAGAGGGAAAGGGGGAGGGCTAGAGAGAGGGAAAGGGGGGGAGGGCTAGAGAGAGGGAAAGGGGGGGAGGGCTAGAGAGAGGGAAAGGGGGGGAGGGCTAGAGAGAGGGAAAGGGGGGGAGGGCTAGAGAGAGGGGGGATATATCTATATAGATATTTGCGCACACGCATACGTCGGCTCTCTCCCACTGTGATCTCACACAGCGGGAGGCCAGCGCTGGGCACTATGGACTCGATGTCCACCGGCACCTGCCAATCATCGAGCAGAGGGACAGAACGACAGTCAGCCTATGTAAACAAAGCAGATTGCTGTTCTGACAGGACGAAAGGCATGGAGCCTGTGTCTCTGCAAAGCAGAGATATGGATCCATGTCTTTTCCCTAGTGAAAGCACCTCCCACACTGTAGTAAAACACTGGCTAGGCGCACAGTTAACTCTTTGATCGCCCCTGAGGTTAACCACTTCCCAGCCAGTGTCATTAGTACAGTGACAGTGCATATTTTTAGCACGAATTACTGTATTGGTGTCGCTGGTCCCCACAAAGTGTCAGTTAGTGTCAGACTGTCCACCATAATATAGCAGTCCTATAAGTCGCTGATCATTGCCATTTACTAGTAAATAAATAAAAAATATCCCATCGTTTGTAAACGCTATAACTTTTGTGCAAACCAATCAATATACACTTATTGGGATCTTTTTTTATTTGTATTTTTATTTTATTTTTTAACCGAAAATATGTAGAATACATGTTGGCCTAAATTTATGAAGACTTTTTTTTTTTTGTATTTATTTATTATTTTTTTCATTTATTTTATAGCGGAAAGTAAAAAAAAAATATTTTTTTTCCCCTCAATTGTCGTTTTTGTTTTTCTGTTTATAGCACACAAAAAAAAACGCAGAGGTGAGAGGAGAAAGTTCTATTTGTGGGGGGGGGGACGGACGGGGACACACATACCGTCGCACAATTGCCAATCAAAGTAGCACAGTGCCGTATCTAAGAAAACGGCCTGGTTGTGAAGGAGGGTAAATTTTCCGGAGGCCAATTGGTTAATACTAGATCCATTGCAGCCCACCCCCCCACCCTTATAAACTAAGCCATGTATGTACATAAATTGCCTGCGTCTTCCTCATTGTTCGTTTCTATACTTGAAATTCAAAAGATTTCCATTAAAATGTATTCAATGGAAAAATCTTGTTTCTACTTCGTGGGAAAATACTGAATCGCACCAGATTCGACACGCGGGGAAGTTTCCGACAGCGATTACGTCAGTGCAACGCGATGGCATTTCACAATGAAAAGCATGCGATACAGAACAGCAGCAGAGCACAGGCCGTGAAGAAGGGAGGAGGAAATGATTTCACCCCTTATTAAATGGTTCTCTTTACGGCGTCGGCTCTCTCTCTCTGCGTCTTCAGCCTGGTGGAGGATTGGAGTGATGATAGACGATCCGTTAAGTGCTTATTGTCTGCCCAGAAATAGCCTCCGGGGCTGTGCGCTGATATTATGAAGCGCTAATTGTTGGAGGTAAAGTGCGACGCGCCTTGTGTTTAGACTCCCTTGTGTACCGCCAAAGCCTCGTTTAATTATGCCCTGCTTGCTAATGACCTACTAGAACATTCATGATACCTCATCTCCATAAAATAACTGGGTAATGATATTCTAAATGGAAGGAAGGCCGTGCAATTTAATAATGAGCTTTTCTGCTACAGCCCCGGCTCTCCTACATCCTGCGGCATTTGAATACATTCACTGCCCATTCCATCCGGCGTCCATTAGTTGCAAATGGCGCGTCAGCTGGGGGTGTGAGGGTTAACTAGCGTCGATGTTGGAGGTTTTGTCATTTATTAACATATTTATATAGTTTGTCATCGGCACAAGTCCATGTAAATAATGGAGAACTGTAGTCTTTCATCTTTTTTTTTTTTATCATTTTTTATTTTTGTTACCTTTTGCTTTCCACATAATGCACCTATGGATAGACAGCCGCCTGAGGTTGTTCGCTGAGAGAGCGCTTACCCGATCATGTGACAGCCACAGTCCTAGCAGTCACATAATAGAGAAGCCTTGTTGCCTCCTGGGCATTAAAGAAAACCTTCACCCTAAGGTAGCGTTCATTTCTTTATCGTACATCACGGGACACAGAGCGGCATTCATTACTATATGGGTTATATGGAGTACCTTCAGGTGTAGACACTGGCAATCTCAAACAGGAAATGCCCCTCCCTATATAACCCCCTCCCATAGGAGGAGTACCTCAGTTTTTTTACGCCAGTGTCTTAGGTGTTAGTCATGGTTTAGCTTGCCTCCGCATCCTTGGGATTAGGTGAGCTACCGGTTCTGTCCAAAAAAGCCTCAGCGCTAAAGTGGTCAGTAACCGGACCCCAAACCCTTGGGGTATAGCCCATAATGCTTTTCTTTTTAGAGAGCTGGACCCTGGGCCCAGAACTTAGAAACCTTTGGGTACCTAAAGTTTTCTGTTGCCAGGGTGCTATATGGGCCCAGGACAGTGGATCCTTCATAGGAACCCAGGGCCTGAAGGTCTAGACATCCCCACGGAGATGGGGGAAGATTGGGCCTCTTGCTTGGCAAAGTCCTGCGGCATGGAACAGGTAAGTGAGGGGAAAACTTGCGGAACTTGGTTCTTAGCAGGTTTTTTTCTGGGGGGTCACAGGGGACATGCCTAAAGTTATGCACTGCATCTGGCAAACTAGTCACATATCATAAAGATAGGATGGCTCTCTATGTATTATTCCCCATAAGATGTGACCTCCCTTGTAGTGTTGGAAAAGCATTGAGTGGGGCCTGTGTTATATAAAAATATATGTGTGTGTCAGAGAGCTTTGCTTACCTGCAGGCCTCCAGGCGATGCTCCATTCAGTCTTCCTCCTCAGAGCCTGCAAGCAGGCAAAACGCTGACCTCCTCATGGTTCCAGGCTGCAGGCTGCAGTTTGCTGGAACAGAGAGGTCCCTTCCTCCCAAAATCCCCCCCCCTCCCCCTGTCGGGAGGGGCATTTCCTGTTTGAGATTGCTGGGGGGGAAGGGCGGGTCAGTGGCTTAAAGGAAGGGGCGGCCCTTCCTTGTTTGTTCCATTCAATACTTTGGAACTGAGGAGAAAGACCAGAGCGGCAGCACGGGGCGCCGAGGACACACAGTGGCCAGAAAGGATATTGCAGTCTTCAGAGGACTGTTTTTTCAAGCCTAGAAATAGGCTGTTTCTTTTCCATCTCATAGTTTTTCTTTGCAATACTACTCAGGGGGACAGAATGTTTTTTCTTTCCTGGATTTGAAACAAAAACGAAAAAAAAAAAAAAAAAAAGTCATCTAGGGGAGAGGAAGCATTTTTTTATCCCCCAAACAGGTGTTTGGACAATTAACTTTTATAGTTCCAAATACCAATAGGTAGCAGGTGTACCTCGGTATTGTACCATGGCATCCGGGTCAGAGGGTACAAGAGGTGGGGATTCCCCCAGAGAGTCTGAGGTCTCAGACAAAGCTATGCCGCTGTTTTCCCTACAGGGAGCCTTGGGGCCATCGGGATCTGGGGCTGGAGCTGACGCGGGTCAGTCCAACCCTAAGATGGTCACGGAGGAGGTATTACTCACCTCTTTAAAAGAGATGCAGAAAAGCATGGGAAAAATGATAGCCGCAGCTATGCGGGGCAGTAAGCGGAATAGATCTCCGTCGCCCAAACGCGGACCCTCAGAAGAGGAGGTCCTTTCCTCAGGGGAATTGGACGACCTCTTGGACAAGGACCAAGTAGGTTCAGGGATCGAAGACCCGGATACAGAGGAGTCTGGGGCAGTCTCCCTGAGGGAGAGCTGGTGGATTCAAGGATTGTCGGACTTGGTCCATAGGGCATTCAACTTGCCAGTACCAGATCTCCAGGTATCGACGGTTTCAGCTTTGGGCTCACTGAGGGCGCCTCAAAGCAATGCTGTGTTTCCGATCCATCCTCTATTAGAGGGAATTTTGTTCCAAGATTGGAACAAGCCAGATAAGATCTTCTTACTACCTAAAAGGTTCTCTGTCCTATATCCTATGGAAGAAAAATTTTCCAAAAGATGGGCTACTCCTGCAGTGGACGCAGCCATCTCATGTGTTAACAGATCGTTAACATGCCCTGTAGAAAACATACAGGTGTTCAAGGATCCAGTTGATAAGCGCTTGGAAGCACTACTTAAGAACTCCTTCACTACTGCAGGGGCAGTAGTACAGCCAGCTGTGGCTGCGATTGGGGTCGCTCAAGCATTATCGGATCAATTTAAGCAGATGCTTAAACTTATTCCGGCCCAGCAGGCAGAAAAATTTTCGGATGTCCCTAAGGCCATATGTTTTACGGTAGACGCAATCAAGGATTCTATCCAGCAAGCGTCACGTTTATCGTTATCCCTTATCCATATGAGAAGACTCTTATGGTTAAAAAGCTGGGAGGCTGAGCCCCCATGCAAGAAGCTCCTGGTAGGGTTCCCCTTCCATGGAGGACGACTCTTCGGAGAAGACCTAGATAAATACATTCAGACCATTTCAAACGGCAAGAGTACTCTCTTGCCAACTAAGAAGAAGGTTCAGGGACCTGCGTTTAAACGACAGTATTCCCCTGGGCAGGGGCCCTCTAATGCCAAGCAGTATCGACGGCCTCCTGCAAAAGCAAACTTCGGCTTCAACAGCAGATCACAAGGACAGGCTGTTAGAGGCAAAAGGCAGTGGTTTCGCAAACCAGCAAAACCAGCCCCCAAGCCAACCTTATGAAGGGGCGCCCCCACCCACGAAGGTGGGGGGAGGCTGCGACTCTTTTCAGAGATTTGGGAAGCCAGCATTCCCGACGAGTGGGTACGGTCTTCCGTGGCCACAGGCTACAAATTAGATTTCCTAAGGTTTCCTCCTCCTCATTTCCAGAAGTCGAGGATTCCAAACGATCCGGAAAAGGGAGCCGCATTAAGATCGGCATTAGATCATCTACTTTCCCAGGAAGTAATAGTAGAGGTACCAGTCCTGGAACAGGGGCTGGGTTTCTACTCCAACCTATTCATCATCCCAAAATCCAATGGAGATGTCAGGCCAATTTTGGACCTAAAGATGGTAAATGCATATCTAAAGATCCGCTCATTTCGGATGGAATCCGTGCGGTCAGCAGCTGCCACACTCCAGAAGGACGACTTCATGGCGTCCATAGACATAAAGGATGCCTACCTTCATGTTCCAATTTATCAGCCACATCAAAGATATCTACGCTTCATGGTGGCTTCGCGTCACTTCCAATTCGTGGCGCTTCCCTTCGGGTTGGCTACGGCCCCCCGGGTGTTCACGAAGGTCCTAGCTCCAATCCTAGCCAAACTAAGGATCCAAGGGGTCACGATCCTAGCATACCTGGACGACCTCCTAGTCATAGATCACTCGTCTCCCGGCTTGGAGCGAGCAGTGGCCCTCACGGTCCAATACCTCGAGAGGTTCGGCTGGGTCCTAAATCGAGAAAAGTCAGCTTTCCAGCCCACAAAGCAGTTGGAATATCTCGGCATGAGATTAGACACAGAACAACAAGGAGTGTTCCTACCTCTGAGGAAGGTAAAAGCCATCAAGGAATTAATCCTACTGGTTCTAAGCAAGAAAGAACCGACTATTCGCCTATGTATGAGGTTACTAGGCAAGATGGTGGCCACATTCGAGGCGGTACCATACGCCCAGAGCCACACTCGCATCCTACAGGCAGCCATCCTGTCAGCATGGAGCAGAAGGCCACAGGCCTTGGATATCCCGTTGCCGCTCTCATCAAGAGTCCGACAAAGTCTGTGTTGGTGGTTAGACCCTCAGAATCTACTGAAGGGGAAGTCTTTCAGCCCAGTGGCTTGGAAGATAGTGACCACAGACGCCAGCCTGACGGGCTGGGGAGCAATTTTGGATGGTTGCACTCGCCAAGGTACTTGGGCAAAGCCAGAGAAGCAGTTGCCCATCAACATCTTGGAGCTCAGAGCTGCTCGACTAGCCCTCAGGGCTTGGACGTCAAAATTGCAGGGGTTCCCGGTGAGAATTCAATCAGACAATGCCACGGCCGTGGCATACATAAATCACCAAGGGGGAACCAGGAGTCAAGCCGCTCAGAGAGAGGTGAGCTTGATTCTTCTATGGGCAGAGGCTCATGTGCCCTGCATATCGGCAATATTCATTCCAGGAGTGGACAACTTTCAGGCGGACTTCTTAAGCCGCCAGACTCTATGGCCGGGGGAATGGTCTCTGCATCCACAAGTCTTTCAAGCACTCTGCCAAAGATGGGGAGTGCCGGACGTGGATATCATGGCATCGAGACTCAACAAGAAACTAGACAGGTTCATGTCCCGCTCAAGGGATCCGATGGCCTGCGGAACCGATGCGTTGGTTTGCCCTTGGCATCAGTTCAAACTTCTTTATGCGTTTCCCCTGCTCCAGTTACTACCCCGCCTGCTGCGCAGGATCCGGGTGGAGCACATACCAGTCATCCTGGTAGCTCCAGCATGGCCCAGAAGAGCATGGTACTCACTAATCTTAAGGATGGTAGTGGGAGACCCGTGGACTCTTCCTCTACGGCCAGACCTGCTATCGCAAGGTCCGATCCTCCACCCTGCCTTACGGCATCTAAATTTGACGGCCTGGAAGCTGAATCCCTGATTCTCAGGGGTAGAGGTCTGTCTCAGAAAGTAATCTCTACCCTAATCAGAGCCAGGAAACCGGTCTCTAGGGTGATTTATTACAGGGTCTGGAAGGCCTATGTAGGCTGGTGTGAGTCCAAGCGATGGCTTTCTCGCAAATTTACCATCGATAGAGTATTAAGTTTTCTCCAGCTAGGAGTGGATAAAGGATTGGCATTAAGCACAATCAAAGGACAGATTTCTGCTCTGTCAGTGTGGTTTCAGCGGCCGCTGGCCACCCACACGCTGGTTAAGACCTTCCTTCAAGGGGTCTTACGTATTAGACCTCCAGTTAAATCCCCGCTTTGTCCGTGGGATTTAAATCTTGTTCTGTCAAGTTTACAGAAACAACCGTTTGAGCCGTTGGCTGATATTCCTTTGGTTCTACTGACAAGGAAGTTAGTATTTTTGGTTGCCATAGTTTCCGCAAGAAGAGTTTCGGAGCTGGCAGCCTTATCCTGTAAGGAACCATATCTTGTTTTTCATAAGGACAGGGTCGTTCTCCGCCCTCATCCTTCCTTCCTTCCGAAGGTCATATCCAGTTTTCATTTGAACCAGGATTTGGTATTACCATCCTTCTTCCCTAAACCTACTTCCAGAAAGGAAGGGTTGCTGCATACCTTGGATATTGTCAGGGCCATGAAGGCCTATCTTAAAGCTACAAAGAAGATCCGGAAGACAGATGTGCTGTTCATTCTACCGGATGGGCCCAAGAAGGGGCAGGCAGCTGCAAAGTCCACCATTTCTAGGTGGATTAAGCAATTAATCACTCAGGCCTACGGCTTGAAAGGGTTGCCTCCTCCAGTATCATTAAAGGCTCATTCTACTAGAGCCATGGGCGCCTCCTGGGCAGCACACCACCAGATCTCTATGGCTCAAGTTTGCAAGGCGGCAACCTGGTCTTCTGTCCACACGTTTACAAAATTCTACAAGTTGGACGTAAGAAGGAATACTGATACTGCCTTCGGGCAGGCAGTGCTGCAGGCTGCAGTTTGAGACCCTCGGATTCCGGGGGCTCCTCTTGTTCGAGTTAAATTTAAAAATTTTATTTTTCTCAACTAAGTTGGATTTATTATGATTTGAGTATATCTCTAAATTAAATCCTTTTGTCTTGGAGATGTTCTCCCTCCCCTCATTGTAAGCATTGCTTTGGGACATCCCATATAGTAATGAATGCCGCTCTGTGTCCCGTGATGTACGATAAAGAAAAAGAGATTTTTAATACAGCTTACCTGTAAAATCTTTTTCTTGGAGTACATCACGGGACACAGAGCTCCCACCCCTCTTTTTTGAGGACCATTTTGGGAGGCATACTGCTTGCTACAAAACTGAGGTACTCCTCCTATGGGAGGGGGTTATATAGGGAGGGGCATTTCCTGTTTGAGATTGCCAGTGTCTACACCTGAAGGTACTCCATATAACCCATATAGTAATGAATGCCGCTCTGTGTCCCGTGATGTACTCCAAGAAAAAGATTTTACAGGTAAGCTGTATTAAAAATCTATTTTTTCCCCTGACTTCTCACTTCTTTTCTCACATTTTAATATCCATTTTTATTTTTTTACTTAAAGCGGAGGTCCGCCCACCGCTGCAAAAATTAAAAGCCAGCAGCTACTGACTTTTAATAATAGGACACTTACCTGACCTGGAGTCCAGCAATGTCGGCACCGCAGCTGATGTTTCCATCAGCTGTCGGGTGCCTGCTCCCTCCATTGTGAGTAAGGGAACCCGACAGTGCATGCACGAGGAGGGAGCCCCAGCTGTGAGGCTAATGCCCGCGACTGAGGCGAAGTGGGAAAAGCATACCTGTGAAAGATGGGTAGGCTGTCCCCCCTCCCCCTGAAAAGGTGCCAAATGTGGCACTGGAGGGGAGTAGTACAATGAGCAGAAGTTCCACTTTTGGGTGGAACTCCGCTTCAATACGGGGCACTTCCTTCCCCTTCCTGCCCAGGCCAATTTTCAGCTTTCAGCAGTGTCACACTTTGACAATTGCACGGTCATGCAACACTGTACCCAGATGAAATTGTTATCATTTTTTTGACAGAGCTTTTCTTTTGGTGGTATTTAATCACCGCAGTTTTTTTTTTTTTTTTGCATGTGTGTTCTAAAGATTTTGTAAGTAATTTTTTTCCTTTACTGATGTGCGCTGATGAGGCTGTACTGTTGAGACGGCACTGATGAGGAGTAAGGATGAGCTCAGGCGCGCTCGCAACCCACACGGGCAGAGCCCGCTAGGAAGTCAGCCATGCACAGCGCGAATCACAGGCAGTGAGACATTTTCCAGATCCGCGGCTGCAGAGATCACGAAATGTCTCACTGCCTGTTATTAGCGATGTGCAGTGCCGACTTCCCGGTGGCTCTGCCCATG
The DNA here is from genome assembly GCF_905171775.1 of Rana temporaria. NCBI lineage: Eukaryota > Metazoa > Chordata > Amphibia > Anura > Ranidae > Rana > Rana temporaria. The sequence continues at coordinate 24,751,907 of NC_053492.1, forward strand.
CGGGTTGCGAACGCGGCTAAGCGCATCCTTAATTAGGCGCTGATGAGCAGCGCGGATTGGGCTCCGATAAGCAGTGCGGATTGGGCTCCGATGAGCAGTGCGGATGGGCGTCGCTGCTGGGCACTGACTGGCATCGCTGATTACAGATTAACCATAATTTCCTTGTTTACACGTGATCAGCATTGATTGGACGGATGATTACATGTGAAAAGAGCCACGTAATGCGCCCTGTCCCCTTTTCACTAAAATATATTACATGGGGGACAAAAAATCCCATATGTGATACAATTTTGTAATGAAAGATTCTCTTTATTGAGAGATCAGAGGTCTTTTGGGCCCCTGATATATCTTAATCTGCTCTCTATTGATGCTAAAGCTAATAGAATGCATATTGCACTTCATTTTTTTTTTTTTATAATCAATTTTTTTTTAATTATTATTAACTTCAACATTCCATACAACATTGTACATTCTTATGTTCCATCATTTACATAAAGAACATAAATGGACATTGCAGAAAAAAAAACTAGACATAATTATTTTATCAAAAGCTTATCAATTATTCTACCACCCCTAAGAAAGAAAAAAAATAAATACAAATAAGATAAAAATTTAAAAAGACAAAGCAAAAACTGAAAAATAAAATTAGTAATTCACCCCCCCCCCCCCTCCCTCCACACCACTCCTGGCTACGGTGGAGTATATCTGCTCTGCCCTACACACTCCATTCCTTCTACTTAAATTGTGTGTTCTCCTACTGTGTCCTTCTATACCCCGGAAAAAAAAAATCGCACTTCATATCCTTCCTCGGCACTTTATATCCTCCTTCCCTGACCACAGCATATGTGGGAAGGGACGCCCGAACCCAAAAATTATGCGGTATACCACTTGCACCCCCAGCACCATTTTTTCCCACCATTCAGGTCATGTCAGTGGGGTGTTGCTACTTATACTGCCTACAATTACTTTGGGACTTACTGTGCAAAGATCTTCTTTCCGCAGTCGGACTGCCAAGCAGCACGCATAAAAAAAAAAAGAAGCTGTGCTTCTGGGGCAGGGGCGGGACCAGGGCCTGATTTTCTGCACGCCCCGGCTCCTTACAGGGATTTGAGATGGCCTGCAGACCCGCATGCGGTCTACCTAAAGATCTTACCTGATCCTAATGCTGTGGTATGTGTCTGGTCACCAGGGGAACCAGTAGAGACGCGCTGAAAATCAGCACACAGACATCCCAGGACAATGGACCAATTAGTGAGACTGTCCCAGGGCTGTTGGTAAGTATGCTATTGACGGGCAGCGTGGGGCTCAAGGGGCAACTTCTCTGGGTTCCACAACGATTGGGCCCTGGGCAGCTGTCCCTTTTGCTTCGCGTTACAGACGGCCCTAGACATGATGATGTGACTTCCTTGTGCATGTGCAGAAGGGACATCAAGGCCTGGCCAATCAAGCAGCCAAACAGACTGAACCGGGAAAGACTGCTGTTGTATTTGGTACCACAGCCAGATTCTACCAGAACATGTATGTATACTGTAGTTAACCAATCATTTGTTTTAAAATTTGAGTAAACCGAAATCTGGTTGGTTACTACCCTTTTCATGACTTTATACTGTGTAGACCAGGGTTCCATGGATCCCTAGGGTTGCCCCAGAGGTTGCTTAGGGGTTCCTTGAGCAATGAGCAATTTCTGCCTCTCAGATAAGTTCCTACTGAGACCATTGATCTTTTTAGCTACCTGTGAGGGGATAATCCCTCCCAATGACCCCAAGTGTAAGGAGCATTCTTCCCACTGACCATCACACTATCATGAGTTGTAGATATAGGAATTTTTAGTAGGGGTTCCCTGAGACCAGAGAGTGATGTCAAGGGTTCCTCGGTGTTGGAAAGGTTGAGAGAGGCTGATGTAGACAGATTGTTGTGTTTTAGCAGCGGGGTGTTCTCTACAGTGATTGAAGATGTACATTACAGTCTTTTCCTCCTTTTTTTGTATTGCAGTGTGTGGAGGGAAGCCCGGGACCGCATTGTTGGCTTTCCTGGACGTTATCATGCCTGGGACATCCCTCACCAGTCCTGGCTCTACAACTCCAACTATTCCTGTGAGCTGTCCATGGTGCTGACAGGAGCTGCCTTCTTCCACAAGGTAAAAACTATGCATAGCTCTGTATCCTCCTCTCTCTGTATAAGGAAAACTGCAGCTTGCGCTCGTTAAAAACAATTGATTTTATCCCCCTCACCCCCAGGGATCTCCTGTCACTAGAATCACAGCTATTAGAAGTTAAGTCACGACAGAGGGACAGATTTTTATGTCGCTGAAAAGGGCAGCATTGCATTTCTAAGGGTGGATTTACTTGGACAGTAAGCGGTGATCGGTGCGTGGGGCAGTTACAAGCACCAATCGCCTCTGTATAGTTTCAATAAAGCCGCCCCCCCCCCTGCGGCTTCCAGCTGCTTTAGTGAAATCTATACAGGGTGATAGGCGCTTGTAACTCCCCCCACACACTGATTACCACTGACTGTCCAGGTATCGGGAGAAGCATCAGAGCATTTGCCCCGAGTACTTGTACTCGGGCAAATGCTCCGATGCTTCTCCCGATACCTGGACAGTCAGCGGTGATCGGTGTGTGGGGCAGTTACAAGCACCAATCACCGCTGTATAGTTTCAAAAAGCCGTTCCCCCACCCCCTCCACCCCCTGCGGCTTTCAGCTGCTTTTAGTGAAATCTATACAGGGTTATAGGTGCTTGTAACTCCCCCACACACTGATCACTGCTGACTGCCCCCCCCCCCCCCTCCGTTCTGGCGTTCCCCCCCCCCCCCCGTTCTGGCGTCCCCCCCCCCCCCCGTTCTGGCGTCCCCCCCCCCCTCCGTTCTGGCGTCCCCGTCCCCCCTCCGTTCTGGCGTCCCCGTCCCCCCTCCGTTCTGGCGTCCCCCCCCTCCGTTCTGGCCCCCCCCTCCGTTCTGGCGTCCCCCCCCCCCCTCCGTTCTGGCGTCCCCCCCCCCTCCGTTCTGGCGTCCCCCCCCCTCCGTTCTGGCGTTCCCCCCCCTCCGTTCTGGCGTCCCCCCCTCCGTTCTGGCGTTCCCCCCCCCCCCTCCGTTCTGGCGTTCCCCCCCCCCCCTCCGTTCTGGCGTTCCCCCCCTCCGTTCTGGCGTTCCCCCCCTCCGTTCTGGCGTCCCCCCCCCCCCCCGCCCTCCGTTCTGGCGTCCCCCCCCCCCGCCCTCCGTTCTGGCGTCCCCCCCTCGCCCTCCGTTCTGGCGTCCCCCCCTCGCCCTCCGTTCTGGCGTCCCCCCCCCTCCGTTCTGGCGTCCCCCCCCCTCCGTTCTGGCACCCCCCCTTTCTTTGCCTCCCCCCCTCCCGCCCTTTCTTTGCCTCCCCCCCTCCCGCCCTTTCTTTGCCTCCCCCCTCCCACCCTTTCTTTAGGCTCATGATACCAATTGGCAAGAGATCAAGTGAGTGATAGGCTAACAAAAGATCATGTGAATCTGTTTAGGCTCATGATTGGATTGGATTGGAATAAATGCTTATAGAGCGCCGAATGCGAGTTGTGAAACTCGCGTCTAAGCGCTTACCAACAAGCTGGGGGTATCCAGTACCCAGGAGCAAAAAGAAGAAACTAGGACATCTAAGTAAAAGAGGGGAACAGACAAGAAATAAACATAAACATAAAAAGAAGGGAGGGGAGGGGGGGGTGGGTTGTAGGGCACAAAAAGCCTATCCCTACTCCCTGACAATGGACCGCAGCCTGGGATTAAGGCAGCGTCCTGCTAAGGGCTTGGAAGGCCAAGTGTCTATCCGTAGGCTTGTGAAAAATGATGATGATTAGCAGGAGATCACGTGACTTTGTGTAGGTCCATGATGGTAGTTGACAAGAGATCACGTGACTTTGTTCAGGATCATGATGGCAATTAACAAGTACCGTATTTATCGGCATATAACACGCACAGGCATATAACACGCACCCTAACTTTAAAAGGGACGTTTCAGGAAAAAAACTTCCACGGCCCCTGCGTATAACACGCAGGCACAGTTTACCCTCTATTTTCAGGGTAAAAAAGTGAGTGTTATACGCCAATAAATACAGTATTCACTCATCTTCCATGCACTGTAGATTGGTAGATGATATCAGAGGTGAATAGGAATCTGCTTACATCAAAGAGCACCCGTTCTATTCTGTGTAGCACAGCTGAATAGAAATCCTAGTAAAGCGTACATTTATATGGTGTTGTGTTTTCTCTCCCCAGTATTATGCCTATTTATACTCCTACGTGATGCCGCAGGCGATCCGGGACATGGTGGATGAGTATATTAACTGCGAGGATATCGCCATGAACTTCCTGGTCTCCCACATCACCCGTAAACCTCCCATCAAGGTGAGTCCGCCATCGCTCCTGCTTGCACGCTTATAAGTCAGCTATTTCTAGGAAGTGAACTGTGCTTGGCCTCTTTAGAGGTCCCTGAAGTCCTTCTGTACTTTTGTAATCGACTTAAGGAGTGGATGCCGGGCCCCTGTCCAGATATGGGCTGGGAATAATGGGCAGACGTTGTTTCTTCCTTGGATATTTATCCTCACACACTCCCCATCATTTAAAACCATGAGCCATGAGAGCAGCAATATAATATGCACAGGGGCCACAGACTGCTGCATCATTACTTTACCTAATGAGGAAGTGAACTACCATCCCCAATGCCAGGCTTTTTAATATAAACTTTTGCTTTTCCACTTTACTAAGGCCTGGTTTATGCCAGCTCTGTTGGACTGCATTGGTTAGTGTTGGACAATGCAAGAAGCCTTGGTTTGTAGAGGGTCTGTTCTCATATTTTATCGCAGTGCATTACAACGTTGCTGCAGCACTTTCCTTTGCTTCTTGCTCATAGACGGGAAGAGAAAATTAGCTGCCAAGAAGAAGAGAATTTTTTGGGCTAGGCTACTGAAGAATCATTAAATAGTGCCACATCCCTTGATATATGCATAATATGGAAACAAGATTTGTGGGACTTTAACCACTTGCTTACTGGGCACATATACCCCCTTCCTGCCCAGGCAATTTTTCAGCTATCGGCACTGCGTCGCTTTAACTGACAATTGCGCGGTTCTGCGACGTGGCTTCCAAACAAAATTGACCTTTTTTCCCACAATTAGAGCTTTGTTTTGGTGGTATTTGATCATCTCTGCGGTTTTTATTTTTTTGCGCTATAAACAAAAAATAGCGACAGTTTTGAAAAAAACAAAATGTTTTACTTTTTGCTATAATATCACAAATTTTTTTTTTCAGTTTAGGCCGATACGTATCTTCTACATATTAAAAATCGCAATAAGCGTATAGTGATTGGTTTGCGCAAAAGTTATAGCGTCTACAAAATAGGGGACAGAATTATGATTTTTTTTTTCATTTTTTTTTTTTTACTAGTAATGGCTGCGATTTGCGTTTTTTTTTTTAATATATTGGGACTGCTACATTATGGCTGACACATCGGATACTTTTGACACATTTTTGGGACCATTCACATTTATACAGTGATTAGTGCTATAAATATGCACTGATTACTGTATAAATGACTGGCAGGGAAAGGGGTTAACACTAGGGGGCGAGGAAGGGGGTTAAATATGTTCCCTAATAATGATTCTTACTGTGGGGGGAGGGGACTGACTTGGGGAGGTGACTATTCATAAGGGACACAGCATCAGTCTCCTCTCCCTGACAGGACGTGGATCTCTGTGTTTACACAGAGATCCACGTCCTTGTCTGGGTAACGGCAGATCGCGGGTGCCTGGCGGACATCTCGGCCGCCAGGCACGCGCATAGGCACCTCAGTGACGCAGCGGGCACGCCCGCATGCCCCCCGGTGGCCGGAGGAGCCGAGGATGTCGATAGACGTCCTCCCGGCATTGTAGAGCCACCTTGTGGCTGTCATTTTACAGTGGCCGGGGCTCCAAGCGGTTAAAGGCACAAGAAAAAACAAAAATATAGAAAAATATAAATTTGATACGTTAAAGCGACGGTTCCGCGGCCAATCGTGTTTTCTTTTTTTTTTGTGCATTTAATGGGTTTTTACATTACAAAGTAACACTCACTGCTTTGGTGTCTTCAAATATCCCCTGTCCTTTTTCAAGAAAAAGAAGAACTTTCAAAATCCGTTCTAGGCAGTTTCCATTTTGCTTGTGGGCATTGTGAAGCCCACAAGCAATGATTTCCTGGAAGCGGTGAATGCTCATCTTCCAGCATTCACCGCTCTTTCTCGCACATGTGCAGTGTTTGCGGCAAGAAGCGCCGTAAACTTCCTGGTTGCCATCACAACGGGCGGTGCCATTGAAAGTTCACGCCCCGTTGTGATGGTATTCACAACAATACGCGTCACTTCTTATGTGAAATCTCGAGAGATTTCGCAGGACGGCGTTCCGCATTGTCTCTTGGGAAGCATGACACTATGCTCCCAGGAGACAATGCGGCGAGCTCCTAGATGACATCGCAGCGCCGTGGAAAGGAGTAGGAACGCCTACTCCCGCAGGAGGGAAAACCCGGAAGTCTCAGTTAAATAAGCGATCTTGCGGTATTTACACTTGATTTTTTTTTTAATGTGGCTATTGAACTTGTTGGTAGTGTTATGCATGTGATGGGATATAGTTGTTTTTTTGAAGGGAACTCCACTTTAATTTTTGGAATGAATACATAAGATAACATTCAAATATTGGATAATTGAACTATACAAACAAAGGTGCATATCTGATTAGTCTCTACATGTTTTACCATTTGGTGGCTTCTTCAGGAGAACTTTACTATCAGGCGCAATATATATTTGATCACTAAAATGAAAAAATACATATTTGAAAATGAAACTCAGAAATTAAAGAAACAAAATGCAAAACAATTTTATAGTCTTCCAGATTGTGCAGAAGCAAAATACAAAAGAAAATACAAAATACATTCAGTTCATTTTCAAATGTGTATTTTTTCATTTTAGTGGTCATATATATTGTGCCTAATATCAAAGTTCTCCTGAAGAAGCCACCAAATGGTGAAACATGTAGAGGCTAATCAGATGTGCACCTTTTGTATGTATATTTCAATGATCCAATATTTGAATGTTATCTTATGTATTCATTCCAAAAGTTTAACTTATTACATTTATATTTTTGTTTTTTCTTGCGCCTTTAAAGTCCCACAAATCTTGTTTCCTTATTGGCTGCTAAGGTTTGTCTTTACCTTGACAAATGTAGTCAAGTGGTGTGTAAGGTCACTGGGTTTTCCAGCCACTGCGTGAGAGGTGATAGATGGCAGCAGGCCATACAGAGCTGCTGATTGGATGAAGTCTCTTTGGGATGATCTTCTGGAAGGCACAGTGTTCTGGCATCTCTGGTGCAGAATATGCTAGGAGGAGCCAGAGCTCTGGTGTAGAGTGGTGCTGGGGAGGGTAAAGCAGAGGAATCTGAGTCACTGCTGACAGATGGGAGCTGAGCTTTTGAGCAGGGCTGTGGAGTCGGAGTCGAGGAGTCGGAGTCGGGGGAAATTTTGGGTACCTGGAGTCGGAGTCGGCAAACAATGCACCGACTCCTACTAAATTTCGATTGGAATAAAAAAAAAAAAAAAGCAAGTTTAAATGTCCCAATTCACAAAAAGTTATAATTAATGACTTCTCTACTGTAAGAATAAAGACCAATGCATGCAGTGCCTCACGTAACCGCAAAACGAACACGTTAAGTGACCGTGAAGAAGCATGCTTTTCATGTGCTTCACTATATGGCACGCAACGCACAATTAGGAGCTGCAATACTTATACTTTCCATAGTGTTGTGTTCTGCTTTTACAGGGAACGCATGTTAGAGAACCAGTAAGTGTCCAAATAAAAAAATTCCAACAGGAGTTTTATAAAGCACTAAAAGCACTTGAAAAGTATGATCGCTCATCAAAACTTACTGTTGAAGAAGCCATCCTTGTTTATCCAGAGATCGTTAGTGATGTGGCCAGAATAGTTACTGCAATGCCACCCACCCAAGTCAGTGTCGAAAGATTATTTTCAGCCCTAAAAATAATAAAGTCTGACTTAAGAGCCTCTATGAAAGAGGATCTGGCAGAGGCAATTCTCTTCCTTAGAACTCTACATTGAATTGATTTGCATTTGCTAAGCCTAGAACTACATTTCAAGATTAATATAAACCATTTCTAGGTTTTACAGATTTTGTTTTTGGTTCATTATAGATAAGCTTTGTTTTTGTTCTAAAACAACCAAATAATGTGGTTTGTATTTTTGAACTGGTAAAGATCCTGTTCCTGATGTTTATGCCTGCTGCTACTATCCAGTCACTTGATTGTTTTCATTGTGTTTGTCTTTTGCTTAAACTGTGCAATACAGTAGACTGTTGGCTTCCCAGCCAGTAGTCCTGTGGTAGGTTGCGTTTCTTTCACTCAAGGAATGTATAAAATACATTCGCATATTAATACAGAGGAGTCGGAGTCGGGGAGTCGGAAGTACATAAAACTGAGGAGTCGGAACCGGAACATTTATCTACCGACTCCACAGCCCTGCTTTTGAGTCACTCCTAGGAGAGAGGAAATTTCCAGTCATCACTGGAAAATTAAGCAGGGTGGGCTGAGCTGATTAGTCACTGCTGGAAGTTGGAGCAGGTGAAGTTGACATGCTAAAGTCGGCTCTGATACACAGCACAGTACTGTCCTGAAGGTGGTGGGACATGATTTTCTGCTGCTGCAGTTTCTCTTTCACTTAGTCCCCATCCTGTGACTTGACAGTGAAACAAGAAATAGAAACATCATCTCATCTCTCCATCTCCCTGCTGTCTCCTCCTATGGGAATGCTGCTTACACTGCAGAACACCCGACTGGCCCTTGTGCTGCTTTTCACTTATTTTGTCTGAGCGCTGTTATACAAAAAGCTAATACCTAGCCAAAATTGGGTACTTTCTCTACTTACATTAAACTAAAACACAATGAATAATGCATTAATGGTTAATTTGGACCTTTTATATCTACTTGTAGTTTGTAGAATTATGAAGTAAAGAATCGATTGCCATATTTATTTGGTTACCTACTTGAAGACTAAAAAAGTTTTAATGCTATTCCCATGGAGCGCTGCCTTTGTGTGTTTTTTGTATCCTGCTAGCCATTTTTCCAGTGGTTGGTAGCTGCACTGGGAATCAGCCTGCAAGGAGGAGATCAGCTAAAAGTAGTTGGATCTGTATGTGCGTTATAATTAATCGAAATTAGTTGATTAATCGATTAAAAAAAAAAAAGATTAATCGAACAGAAAAATTTTGATCAGTAACAGCCCTAAATTTTATCCTTGGTATTTTGCTAATATGAACGAAATGCATTAACATAAACAGTATTCACAAACCTATTTATTATACTTTATGCTGAAACAATTATTATATTAAGATACTGGAAGTTTTCAGATACAGTAGTTCATATATTATAGAATGGATTCAGTAGATTTCCAATATATAATATTTTTGCATTGGAGAGAATATATAGAGGCAATGTATACTTTTTTATTTTTCTATTCTGCAATAAGTGATCACATGACCTCTGTTCTGAGCTGTATAAGGGGCTCAGGGAGTTTGGGGTAGAGACTTCTGATGATTGGTGGGCAAGTCAGCAGAAGCTCGAATGAAGCAGACGGTCTACTGTAATACACTTTAAAGGAACACTAAAGGTTAGTTTTTTATTAGATCAATTGATTGCTGTAAGCTAGAGCATTTAAATATCACTTACCTCGTTTTTTATTTTTGACCTCCAAAATACAGTAATCCAGGTTTGAAAATGCCATTTCCTGTCTCTCCCCTTCTTGCTTTCCACCAGCATCTGAGCCGTTTTGCATGGTGGAAAGCAGAATGTGCTCACCCCCTTCCTATGACTACAGCCCTGCGTGAAGATGCTCTCTTATCCCTCACAGGCATGGAGGCTAAGCCTAATGGGAACTGTAGTTCCCATTAGGCCGTGATGTAGCAAGAATGAATGCGCACCGCAAACCAGGAAGTCAGTGAGAATAATGATTCAGGAGTGCTGGAGGTGAATAAAACAGCTCGATTTCAACAGGTATCAAACTAGTTATAATGCAAAACATTACTTTTTACTTTATCAGCTACTGATCAGGAAGGAATTTTTTCCCCTGCTGTAGCAAATTGGATCATGCTCTGCTGGGGTTTTTTGCCTTCCTCTGGATCAACTGTGGGTATGGAGTTGGGTGTATAGGATTTTACTGTGTTTTTTATTTTGTTTTTTTATTTTTTGTGGTTGAACTGGATGGACTTGTGTCTTTTTTCAACCTGACTAACTATGTAACTATGTAACTATGTAACTATGTCACTTTAATTTAAGAGGAATTTTTTTTTTGTTTTTTCAACCCCTTTAAGGAGTTGTGCAGGGGGTGTGTCGGCAGGAGGCAGAAAAACAGCAGCACATTAATTTTCCCAGTAAAAAGCTGTGCAGGGGATGTGTCGGCAGGAGGCAGAGAAACTGCAGCACACTGATTTTTCACCGTAAAGACCTGTGCAGGGGATGTGTCGGCAGGAGGCAGAGAAACTGCAGCACACTGATTTTTCACAGTAAAGACCTGTGCAGAGGGTGTGTCAGCTGGAGGCAGAGAAACGGCGGTACACTGATCTTCCCAGTAAAGAGCTGTGCAGAGGGTATGTCGGCAGGCGGCAGAGAAACAGTAGCACATTAATTTTCCCAGTAAAGAGCTGTGCAGAGGGTGTGTCAGCTGGAGGCAGAGAAACGGCGGTGCACTGATCTTCCCAGTAAAGACCTGTGCAGAGGGTGTGTCAGCTGGAGGCAGAGAAACAGCGGTACACTGATCTTCCCAGTAAAGAGCTGTGCAGAGGGTGTGTCAGCTGGAGGCAGAGAAACAGCGGTACACTGATCTTCCCAGTAAAGAGCTGTGCATGGGGTGACAGCAGGAGGAAGAGAAATGGCAGCACATTCATTTTCCCAGTAAAGAGCTGTGCATGGGGTGACAGCAAGAGGAAGAGAAACCCATAGAGCAGCGGTTTATTTTGCGCTGCACATGTTACCACCACTGTAGAAGAAATATTCAAATGAGAGAGAAGTACCTTCAGAAATCTTTGTGTAGGCAGGGAGGGCCGTCTATAATATTGATTGGACATTTTCTTGGTCCCCCAACATACAATTTTGCTCTTCAACTGCTCTGCGGCATGCAATAGATAGCAGCTAGACTCAAAATCTGTTTACTGCAGCAGATCAGGCAGCAATTGCGATTGGTGACCGGAGGTTACAGCATATCGTTACCACTCACTGATTAGTTGCTAAAGGTTACATCACATCATTTTTGCCTGTTGATTGGTTGCTAGAAGTTAACTGCACATCATTAACGCTCACCGAGGGGAGATTGGGATGAGTGGCAGTGCTGGGGGGAGGGTGTAATCGTGGGTGGGGGGGGGGGTGAGTGAATATGCTGGTGGGGTGATGGGATCAGTGACACTTGCTGTCACCTGTCAGTCATTGTCCTCTCAGTTTTCCCTGCCTAAATGCGAGGGGAGGGGATGAGAGAGATGGAGAGGGGGGTCCCTCCTGTGCTCTCCTGTGCCATTTTTCAGGTAGGTGTGTGTTTGTGATGCCCAGCACCTTCGATGCCAGCAGTAGGACTTTTAAGGCTCTGAGAGGCATCGGGGATGCTGCGTCTGCTGCTACTTGCTTCTTCAGGGGTAAGGGAAGCAGGGGGGGTCTTCTACCTCCCAAGCTTTTGGTTCTAGCTGAGTGTGCTGCTCTCCTTCCCTGCAGCCTCTGTCTCTGGGGCTGCCCGCTTGCCATGTTGAGATGATATGCGGAGCAGGGCGATATCATCCTGCCCCCACCCCGAGGGTGCACCGATGTCTGCACTGGATTTGGCTCCGTGGGATCTGAGGTCTAGGCCCCGCTCCTGTCGCTACCGGACCGGGACTCTCCATGACGAGGGTCAGCTGCTTTGAGTCCAACAGTGACTGGGCCCGGGGCAGGTGCCCACTTTGCCCCGCAATAAAGACAGTCCTGTATATGTAGCCATCGTACAGAGGCACAAGTGTTCTGATAAGTCAGAAGGCAAGTCTGTGGCTCATTCAAGATGGATGTTTTATATAAACTTGTGAGCAGAAAACATCTCATTAATTCGCCTTGGATCACATATATTCAAATACTTTTATCATTTTGGAACATTTCTTTAATTAAATTTTTTCTCTCCCCTTGGCCTTCTCAGGCTGCATATCTATATGTTGAGTGATATTTTTGGTTTATTGATTATATAATATCTATGAATCTTATTGCTATCATTATCTTCTGTTATGCAATACAAATCTATTGTATCAAATTACATTTCTGTCTTTTGATAAAACAATAAAATATTTGAAACAAAAAGAATCACAGATGTATAGGGTGTAAAGTCACTGATGACTAAAGTCTTACCCACAAGTTCTCCTGTATCTTCAATAACTAGCGAAACTACTTATGTTATTGGCCTAACTAGTTCAGCTAATGGCTGCTACGGCAAAGTCATTGTAGTGAACAGGGGTGGCGGCTGCACCTTGCTGCTGAGAGCCGCAGCAGGAATCTCGGATTCCTGGCGCTACTATTTGCATGTAGCCTAAATCCGTTGGTTTGAACTCGATCTTCTCCTTTTACATTGTTTATAAGCCTTTTCTGTCTTTTCCCCTACACAGGTTACATCTCGCTGGACCTTCCGTTGCCCAGGCTGTCCCCAGGCGCTCTCCCACGACGACTCGCACTTCCACGAGCGACACAAGTGCATCAACTTCTTTGTCAAAGTGTATGGATACATGCCCCTTCTCTACACCCAGTTCAGGGTGGACTCTGTTCTCTTCAAGACTCGGCTTCCTCATGACAAAACAAAATGTTTCAAATTTATATAAAAAAAACCCACCCATGCCTGACACACTGGAATTCCATCAGTAAGGTCTTCTGATGTCCCGCTACCCAGACGTTGCCTCAAGTATTCTCTCCAGTCTTAATAAAAAGATGAACTTCATTATAGGAAAATCTGTATTATAGAAGACTTCTGTACAAAAAATTCTGACTCCCGTGGATTATTTTTTATTTTTTCCCTTTTAACTGGCCAAGGGGATTTTTTTTTTTTAAATGACCATACAAATATTTTACATTTGTGTGGAGACACTTTTACCTGCTTTATGAGACATACGTTGACTCAATGTAGACCTTTTGGTTTGGTGGGATCTGACACGTGTATAAACCGTTTATACCACACAACTGAAGACCACATATGGTCATCTTTAACTGCGACAGCATCGTCAAATGAATTCTGTAAAGTTTATTTTTTTTAATTGACCATCCAAAGACTTGGAAACAGTCGTATGGTAGATATATTGTTCTTTTTAAAGGAGCTAAAGGTTGGAGAATTTATCTCGTAATGATCATGACGCACAAAGCTGCCAATGGAAACTTTAGGCCGACCTACCCGCCTGCTCCCTACCCTCTCCCCTCCCCACCCTGCCAAGTTATACGACGTACGAATAAAGCACAGAAGCGCACCATGTCTTTATTGGTTTCACGTTTGTACATTAATAAATCTCTGTACAGATCGATGAGTTTAGAATGATGTGTTTAGTCATTGGACTGGTGTTGGCGGGTGACGATGTGGTACCTGTTTACAGTCATAGACTTTATTAATAAAATATAACAAGATCTTCTTTTGGAATTTTGAAGAAAATTAACAGAATTGAATCTACTGGTCTCAAAAGGCAAAGATGAAATGTTTATAAAGAGTATAGACCATCAATCCACTTTATAGGATTAGTGATGTAGTCTAAACCTGTGGTAAAAAAATGAAATTCTTTTTTTTTTTTTTTTTAAATATGGTCAACACAAAAACGTTGAATAAAAAATGTTGATTATCAGTGAATATTTGTTTCCATGGCAAAAATGTAAGTTACTAAATACTCCAACAACCTTTGATCCTAAAGTAGAGCATTGGCTAGACTATGGGAGATATTTAGATTTTAAATAAGTTATAAAATAGGCTCCAAGTGACCCCCGTAACCGCAAGCACTGTAAAGCAATTCATCCTCAGTTTTTTATTTTTTAACTCAATACATTTTTTTATTGAAATACAATGAAAGCGTTACAGTAACATAAAGTCTTAATGATGCATCGTGTGATTAAATTGTATAACAATTTGTGTGAACTTAATATGTATTGCTCGATCAATAGAATACTTCATCCTCAAAGTTCACAAGAGAAACAGTAAAGTTACATACTTAACTGCTTTGTCCAATGGTTTTGCTACCATAGATATGTTGGTTTGCTACGACATTTACTGCATATCTAAATACTAGAACAAAAGTATATGCTCTTGCAAGCTTACCAGTTCTTAAAGGCAATTCCTCCTCCTTGATCCTGCCAGTAACACACTTCCTGTCCTAGGGTAATAAAACACTCTCTGTATTGTATCAATAGAGGTGCAACACTGCCCCCCACCTATAACCTATTTTTCTTGGCTCCCTTGCATAGGGTGGAGGTTTTTCTAGTTTTTCTGATAACACTGCCATTTTCGTTTTGTACACGGGACATTACAAGGACGCTGGATTTCCAATAGAATAAAAAATAACTTCTGTTCTTGCAGAATTTGTACTTGGATATGGAGGCTGCATTATTTTTATTTTCAGGCTAAGGACTGTTGAAGAGGAATTCCAGATATGCATATTTTATACATTGGTCCATCTGGGCCATACTTGACCGATGTCCTTGGAAGCTGGAAATCGCTGTATAGCCACTTAAGACTGTAATATGTACCGCATTGCACAAAGGTGAGTACACCCCTCATATTCTTGTAATTATTTTCTTCTATCTTTTCATGTGACAACACTGAAGAAATGACACTTTGCTACAATGTATAGTAGTGAGTGTACAGCTTGTATAACAGTGTAAATTTGTTGTCCCCTCAAAATAACAACACACAGCCAATAATGTCTAAACCGCTGGCAACAAAAGTGTTCAAATTTGGCCCAAAGTGTGAATATTTTGTGCAGCCACCATTATTTTACAGCGATACCTTAACCCTCTTGGGCATGGAGTTCACCAGAGCTTCACAGGTTGCCACTGTAGTTCTCTTCCACTCCTCCATGACGACAACATGGAACTGGTGGATGTTAGAGACCTCCACCTTCCATTTGAGGAGCCCCACAGATGCTCAATAGGGTTTAGGTCTGGAGACACGCTTGGCCAGTCCATCACCTTTTACCCACAGCTTCTTTAGTAAGGCAGTGTTGTCTTGGAGGTGTGTTTGGGGTCGTTATGTTGGAATACTGCCCTGCGCCCAGTCTACAAAGGGAGGGGGATCATGCTCTCTTTAGTATGTCACAGTACATGTTGGCATTTATGGTTCCCTCAATGAACTGTAGCTCCCCAGTGCCGGCAGCACTCATGCAGCCCCAGACCATGACACTCCCACCACCATGCTTAATTGTAGGCAAGACACTCTTACCTTTGTACTCCTTACCTGGTTGGCGCCACTCACGCCTGACACCATCTGAACCAAATAAGTTTATCTTGGTCTCATCAGACCACACAGCATAGTTCCAGTAATCCATGCCCTTAGTCTGCTTGTCTTTAGCAAACTGTTTGCAGGCTTTCTTGTGGATCAGCTTTAGAAGAGGCTTCTTTCTGGGGTAACATATGCGCATCAGGACCCTTCGGGGTAAGACCGTGCTATATTAAGATACCTCTCAACTCCACTTCCATCAAGACCAATTTGATGCGGCGTATGGTCTGAGCACTGACAGGCTGACCCCCCCACCCCTTCAACTTCTTCAGAAATGCTGGCAGCAGTTATGTCTATTTCCCAAAGACAACCTCTGGATATGACGCTGAGCACATGACCTCAACTTCTTTTTCTGAGTGGAACCTGTCCTGTTATATCGCTGTATTGTCTTGGCCACCGTGCTGCAGCTCAGTTTCAGGGTCTTGGCAATCTTCTTATAGCCTAAACCATCTTTATGTAGAGCAACAATTCTTTTTTTTCAGATCCTCAGAATTCTTTGCCATGATGTGGCATGTTGAACTTCCAGTGACCAGTATGAGAGAGTGAAAGTGATAACCAAATACCAAATTTACCACACCTGCTCACCATTTACACCTGAGACCTTGTAACACTAACGAGTCACATGACACCAGGGAGGGAAAATGGCTAATTGAGCCCACTTTAGAGATTTTCACTTAGGGGTGTACTCACTGTTGTTGCCAGCGGTTTAGACATGAATGGCTGTATGTTGAGTTATTTTGAGGGGACAGCAAATTTACAATGTTATACAAGCTGTACACTCACTACACAACATTGTAGCAAAGTGTGTCACATGAAAAGATATAATAAAATATTTACAAGTAGCCCAGTATTTTTTATTTTTCTCTTTCTCATAAAAGCGATCTAAGCGACTCTAGCACTAGACCTCCTCTGTAACTCTAAACTGGTAACCTGTAAACATGTTTAAAATGTCTCCTATGCAGATTTTTATCGTAGATTGTTGCCATTCCAGGAGCAGGCCTAAATAAAAAAAGCGTGACATTTTGGGTTTCTTATCTACTCGACGTACCATCATCTTTTATATTTTACCAAAAATTTGGTTATGCAATGGGTATAAAAAGTCCACACACCCCTGTTAAAATGGCAGGTTTCTGTGATGTGAAAAAAATGACAGATAAATAATTTCAGAACCCTTTCCACCTTTAATGTGACCTATAAACTGTAAAACGCAATTGAAAAACAAACTGAAATCTATTGTGTGGGAAGTAAAAATAAAATAACGTGGTTGCATAAGTGTGGACACCCACTTATAACTGGGGATGTAGCTGTGTTCAGAATTAGGCAGTCCCATTCAAATTCATGTTAAAGCGGTAGTAAAGTCGCAGCTGTTTTTTTTTTCATACCAGTAAAGCAAAAGCCATAATGAGTTAGTATGCACCCCATACTAGCGCATTATGAAATGCTTACCTTGGAACGAGGTTAGGGGAACTTACCTGGTCCACGCCGAGGGAGATGTCATCTTTCCTCGGCGTGTCTTCCAGGTATCGCCGCTCCAGCGCTGTGATTGGCATGCGCGCGGGAGACTTCTGTCCGGCTGCTGCCAGGCCTTTAGCCGAAGATCCCTGCTGCGCATGCGCCGCTGCAGTCAGCGGCGCATTGCGAGGGGAATATCTCCTAAGCCGTACAGGTTTAGGAGATATTCTTTATACTTACAGGTAAGTCTTATTATAGGCTTACCTGTAAGTAAAAGTGGTAATACAGAGTATACTACCACTTTAAATAAAAGTCAGTACACACCTGCCATCGGTTTAAAGTGCCTCTGATTAACCCCAAATAAAGTAGAGCTGTTCTAGTAGGTCTTTCATGACATTTTCTTAGTTGCATCCTACAGCAAAAGTCATCTGCAGAGAGCTTCCAAAGCATCAGAGGGATCTCTTTGTTAAAAGGTATTAGTCAGGAGAAGGGTACAAAAGAATTTCCAAGCATTAGATATACCATGGAACACAGTCATCAAGTGGAGAAAATATGGCACAACAGTGACATTACCAAGAACAGGACGTCCCTCCAAAATTTATGAAAATACTATGAAGAAAACTGGTCAGAGAGGCTGCCAAGAGGCCTACAGCAACAATAAAGGAGCTGCAGGAATATCTGGCAAGTGCTGGCTGTGTGGTACATGTGACAAAAATCTCCCATATTCTTCATATGTCTGGCCTATGGGGTAGAGTGGCAAGACAAAAGCCTTTTTATTACGAAGAAAAACATCCAAGCCCAGCTAAGTTTTGCAAAAACACATGTGAAGTCTCCTAAAAGCATGTGGGAAAATGTGTTATGGTCTGATAAAACCAAGGTTGAATTTTTTGGCCATAATTCCAAAAAATATGTTTGGCGCAAAAACACTGCACGTCACCAAGAGACCACCATACCCACTGTGAAGCATGGTGGTGGCAGCATCATGCTTTTGGGGCTGTTTTTCTTCAGCTGGAGCAGGGGCCTTAGTCAAGATAGAGGGAATTATGAACAGTTCCAAATACCAGTCAATATTGGCACAAAACCTTCAGGCTTCTGCTAGAAAGCTAAACATGAAGAGGAACTTTTCATCTTTCAGCATAACAATCCAAAGCCATATATCCAAATCAACAAAGGAATGGCTTCACCAGAAGAATACTAAAGTTTTGGAATGACCCAGACAGAGCCCAGACCTGAATCTCATTGAAAATCTGTGGGGTGATCTGAAGAGGGCTGTGCATAGGCGATACCCTCGCAATCTGACAGATTTTGAGCGTTTTTGTAAAGTCAAGATGTGCCATGCTGATAGACTTGTACCCAAAAAGACTGAGTGCTGTAATAAAATCAAAAGGTGCTTCAACAAAGTATTAGTGTAAGGGTGTGCACACTTATGCAACCATATTATTTTATTTTTTATTTTTACTTCCCTCCGCCTAAAAGATTTCAGTTTGTTGTATAACGGAGTTGTACAGTTTTTATAGGTCACATTAAAGGTGGAAAAAGTTCTGCAATGATTAATCTTTGCCTCATTTTTTTACATCACAGAAACAACATTTTAATAGGGGTGTGTAGACTTTTTGGCCCGGATTCAGATAAATTTTCTTATCTATAGGCGGGCGTAGCGTAGCTCAGATACACTACGCCGCCGTAACTTAGGGCGCAAGTTCCGTATTCAGAAAGAACTTGCGCCTTAAGTTACAGTGGAAATATGTCTGCATAAGCCTACCTAATTCAAATGTGGATGATGTGGGCGTGTTTTATTTAAATTACTTATGACCCCACGTAATTGAAGTTTTTTTACGAACGGCGCATGCGCCGTCCTTGAATGTTTCCAAGTGTGCATGCTCCAAATTACGCCGCAAACTGTCAATGCTTTCGACGTGAACGTAACGTACGTACAGCCCTATTCGCGAACGACTTACGCAAATGACGTAATCAACGGAAAATTTGACGCTGGCCCGACGTCCATACTTAAAGTGGTTGTAAACCCACTTTTTTTACTTTTACCTACAGGTAAGCCTATAATAAGGCTTACCTGTAGGTAAGGAGAATATCTCCTAAACCTGCACGGTTTAGGAGATATTCCCCTCGCAATGCGCCGGGGGGATCTACGGCGAAAGGATCGGCAGCCGCCGGACCTTGCCGAGTTTTAAATCGGTCCAGCCAATCGCATCGCTGGAGCGGCGATACCCGGAAGACACGCCGAGGCAAGATGAAATCTCGCTCGGCGTGGACCAGGTAAGTGCTACACACCTCGTTCCGAGGTAAGTATTTCATAATGAGCTAATATGCAGTGCATATTAGCTCATTATGACTTTTGCCTTACAGGAGAAAAAAAAATAAAAATAATTGATGCGGGTTTACAACCGCTTTAACATAGGTTACGCCTCATATAGCAGGGGTAACTTTATGCCGGAAAAAGCCTTACGTAAACAACGTAAAAAAATGCGCCGGGCGGACGTACGTTTCTGAATCGGCGTATCTACCTAATTTGCATATTCCTTGCGTAAATATACGGAAGCGCCACCTAGCCTCCAGCGTAAATATGCAACCAAGATACGACGGAGTAAGAGACTTAACGCCGGTCGGATCTTAGGGAAATCTATGCGTAACTGATTCTAAGAATCGGGCGCATAGATACGACCCCGCACACTCAGAGTTACGACGGCGTATCCGGAGATACGCCGTCGTAGCTCCTATCGGAATCCGGGCCTTTATTTTTATATCCACTGTGTGTGTGTGTGTGTGTGTGTATATATATACACATGGCTATACGATGTGTCCGTGCAGGAGCTTGCTGGCTTCAGGTACTGCGGGACCGGGTGCGATGGGGAGAGGGGCTCAGTGTAAGCTCACCTTACAGATTTTCTGTAAAGGTGAACTTGCACTTTAAGGGGTTAGAGACCACTCCTTCAGTGATCTCCACTTGCTTCCTGGTCCCATGCCGAGCAGCCGGCCTGATGCATGGTTAACGCAAGTGGTCAGCTGCACTTTTGTAGCCTGCATATTGTCTGGGTTGCCAGTTATTTTCCTGTTTCTTGTTGGATGAATACTATTTGTTGACCATATTACAACAATTTAATCCCATGCTAGCAGACCCCTAAGAATTGCAATATTTTACCTCTGCTGGAAATTTTCAGCCACACACTAAGCATGTGTGTATTGGAAATCTCCACTCATAGCCCATATTATTCCTGCTCTGCCCTCTGCTCCTGGGTGCAGGTGATTCACTGAGCCGCCCATCCCTCGACTCCATGAACGGGTAAAAAGAGACACTCCTCCACACTCAGGGATGGACTGGCCATTGGGACTACAGGGAGTTTCCCGGTGGGCCCATGGCTCAGTGGGCCGGCTTCAGTGACAGTGGACTGCCACCCCCCTCCGCTCCTCTGTCTCTCCCTTCCCGCAGCGCTCACCTGGGGGGAACAGAGAAGCAGGGCGAGGACCAGAGGAGCAGGGGGGACGACAGAGGAGCATTGGGGAGGGGACAGACAGCTGACTCAACAGCTATGGCCTGGGAGTTTCTTACTTCTGCCTAATCCTGTCCCATAAGGGGGGGGGGGGCACCGAACTGATTCTTTGCCCCGGGTGAAATAATGTCTAGCTTCCCCACTGGTACTGCCTATACCTGGTACCAGTACTAGCTGGTCTACTCTACTAAAGTAGAATGGCTAGTGGCTAGTGAAGGGGGAGAGGGGGCTTGGGTGGCCGGGGGGGGTGAAGTGGGCCAGTCTGGATGAAGTCCAGGGCCAAATTTTTGTCCCAGTCCAGCCCTGTCCACACTCCAATAGCATCACACAGGTTTAAGTTTTTTGAAGTCGACAATCACTGTGACATCCCCCAGCCTTCGGACCTCCTTCGAATGCGTTTCACCCACAAAGGCGTTCTTGTAGAGATGGGCATCTCTATGTGTAAGCCCTTGTGGGTTAATGTGTCACAAGGGAGGAGACTGTCACAGTGGTTGCCGACTTCCATAAACTTAACCACTTACCCCCCGGACCATATTGCTGCCCAAAGACCAGAGTACTTTTTGCGATTCGGGACTGCGTCGCTTTAACAGACAATTGCGCGGTCGTGCGACGTGGCTCCCAAACAAAATTGGCGTCCTTTTTTTCCCCACAAATAGAGCTTTCTTTTGGTGGTATTTGATCACCTCTGCGGTTTTTATTTTTTGCGCTATAAACAAAAATAGAGTGACAATTTTGAAAAAAAATAATATTTTTTACTTTTTGCCATAATAAATATCCCCCAAAAATATATAAAAAAAACATATTTTTTCCTCAGTTTAGGCCGATACGTATTCTTCTACCTATTTTTCGTAAAAAAAAATCGCGATAAGCGTTTCATTGGTTTGCGCAAAAGTTATAGCGTTTACAAAATAGGGGGTATTTTTATGTCATTTTTATTATATTTTTTTTACTAGTAATGGCGGCGATCAGCGATTTTTTTTTTTTCGGTATTGCGATATTATGGCGGACACTTCGGACACATTTTTGGGACCATTGGCATTTTTATAGCGATCAGTGCTATAAAAATGCATTGGATTACTATAAAAAATGCCACTGGCAGTGAAGGGGTTAACACTAGGGGGCGGGGAAGGGGTTAAGTATGCCTGGGTGTGTTCTTACTGGGGGGGGGGGGGGGGTGGCCTCACTAGGGGAAACACTGATCCTCGGTTCATACATTGTATGAACCGAAGATCAGCATTTCCCCTGCTGACAGGACCGGGAGCTGTGTGTTTACACACACAGCTCCCGGTCCCCGCTCTGTAACGAGCGATCGCGTGTGCCCGGCGGCGATCGCGCCCGCCAGGCACACGCACGGGAGTCGGGGGCGAGCGGGGGGCGCGCCCCTAGTGGCGGCTGAAAGAGCCGACGTAGAATTACGTGCTCTCGCCCAGGAGAGCCAGCTTGCCGACGTAGAACTGCGGTGCGCGGTCGGCAAGCAGTTAAACCTGCGGGATGCTATTGGAGTGTGGAGGAATATCTATTTTTCCACACCAAACCTACTGCTCCCCCCCCCCCACTATTTTCTGTACTGTGGGCCAGATTCACGTAGGTGAGCGGCGGCGTAACGTATCGTAGATACGTTACACCGCCGCAATTTATCATCGCAAGTGCCTGATTCACCAAGCACTTGCGATGAAAACCTACGCCGTAGGCCTCTGGCGCAAGGCGGGCCAATTCAAATGGGCGTGTGCCATTTAAATTAGGCGCGCTTCCGCGCCAGACTTACTGCGCATGCTCAGTTGTGCAATTCCCGTCGTGCTTTGCGTGCCGTGACGTCAGTTTTTCGAACGGCGACACGCGTATCGTAATTCCGTATTCCCGGAAGGCTTACGCAAACGACGTTCATTTTTACATTTCGACGTGGGAACGACGGCCATACTTTAGACAGCAATACGTTTGCTGACTAAAGTTAGGGCACCAGAAAAGACGACTAACTTTGCGACGGGAAACTAGACTAGCGGTGACGTAGCGAACGCGAAAAACCGTCGTGGATCGCTGTAACTACTAATTTGCATACCCGACTCTGTTTTACGACGCAAACTCCCCCCAGCGGCGGCCGCGGTACTGCATCCTAAGATCCGACAGTGTAAAACAATTACACCTGTCGGATCTTAGGGATATCTATGCGTAACTGATTCTATGAATCAGTCGCATAGATAGAAACAGAGATACGACGGCGTATCAGGAGATACGCCGTCGTATCTCTTTTGTGAATCTGGCCCTGTGTTTTTGCCCTGTATTCCACAAAATCAAACATGGAAGGGAATTTATCGAAACTGGAGCATATGTGCATGGCAATCAATCAGCTTCTATCTTTCATTTTCAAACCTTAATTGAACAAGCTGAAGATTGAATCTGTAGCGGCTGAGCGTTGGATCCAATTGGCTTTTGTCTGCTCCACTTTTGATAGATTTCCTCCCATTGCATTCCCAGTCATGGTGAGTTGTTAGATTTATCATTAGGCTATACAGCGGCCTGATTAAACCTTCATCCCATGATACATAACAATCTGTATAATGATGCCACAGGGTTTTCTGTGGGATTTCTAATGTTTTATATCTCATTCTTTAGGCATTCACATTTATCACCTATGGACTGGTAAGCTACGAGATATTTCACTTTGCACTTTCACACTTGCGATTGATCCATTAGCAATCACATGTGGGATACTCAGAAGGGAATCCTTGTGATAGATGGGCTGCAGGCGGTATTGATGTTAAGAACAGCAGGAGGCCGACAGCTCCTGTAGCTAATCCAGGGCTGATCATTTACAGGTAATCACTCCCCTTCTGGGTCTACTGCATGTAATTGATAATGGGACCCATTTGCAAGTGTGAAAGTGGATCTAAACCCAAGAAGAGAAATGTAATATGTTTTAGCTTATCATTTCATAGATGTAGTGGCTGCTTTAGGTTTCTTTTTGTAGCCTGACACATAGATTATTCTATCCCACTATCACTAACAATGGTGTTTATTTTATCCCTCTGACACAGAAATTGGGGGGGAGTGTCAGAGCAAGGGGTGTCCTTGCCTAGGTGAGGATTGGGACAGTGGGAGCAGGTACCAATAACATTGGACAGCGCTGCCTAGATACTCCCCCCTTCTTCCAGCAAAAAAAACCACCACAGGTTTATGCTTGCCTGCCGTGTGCACAGAGCAACCTCAACCCTCCTTTTTGGTCCCCTGCTGGTGCTTCTTGGCTTCTCCTCTTGGTGTGCCACTATAGGAAGCCGCTTCCTACCTTCATGCTCGATCCTGAACCACGCTGCCTGTATACATTGACACAGAGAGCAAGCTTTGGCCGCACCCCTATTCCCTCGTCACAAGACTTGACTGATGGCAGCAGAAACCAATGGCTCCCGCTGCTCTCAGCAAAGCCTGTGAGAGTGGGGAGAAGCAGAGCTGTTGCTCTTGTACACAGCACTGGATCAAGTTAGTGCTCAGGTAAGTATTTTGGGGGGGTACTTTAACCTAAACATTTTTTTGCCTTAATGCAGGCAATGCATTAAGGGTAAAAAAAAGTTTAGGTTTTAGAACCACTTTAAATGCTGTAGTAAAGCCCCAGTCACCTTTTGGGGTCTCTTTATGTGATTTACTACTAGATTGATCTGTACACCTGCCATGTACCTTTTTTGTTTCCCCCTCTCTTTTGTAAATTTGCCCATTTCTCCCTTAAGTAAAATGTCTAGCCACTGGCCAGTTTTAAACTGCTGTATCATCAGCAGCCTCCTTTTTCTTTAAAGAGAGCTTAATAGAAATTTGTCAGTGGCATGACCTTTTTGCACCCGTGGGAACAGGGCCAGTGGTTGTTATGACACAGCTGTCCCAGGAGGCAATACTACAACTTTGCAAAGCATTTGCACACGTGGCTATTTTCTACATCGGTGCATAAAAAGCTGGTGGAGCTTGTATGTATGCAGCTGTGCTGCCAGTCTCTGCCAGCTCCCAAATACCTAGATGAATGTTTTTTTTTTTGCTCTAACTTTTTCACCAACGATGGAGCTTATTTCATTCCACTGGCACTAACAACGGGCCTTATTTAATCTTGCTAACGCAAATGAGGCTGCTTGTTTTATCCACTTACACCAGCAATGGGACTTTATTCACCCCACTGACACCAATGATGAGCTTATACTAATCATACAGTACAGAACACAGTCGTCTGAATGTTTACAGACTCTGCTTAACAGGCTGGTACCTTCAGATGGTTAAACTTTGGCAAAGCTTTGAACACCCCCCCCCCCAAGCGTTCCCTGTATACCCTGTGAGGCATCCTTTTCTGATGGGTTCCTAAGGTGATCAACCATTTCTTCTTTATGGGTATATCAGTCTTGGCTGGTTTATTATTTTTTTACTTCAGCTTCTTCAAAAAACTTTAATTCAATAGAAATGGCGCAACCTTGATAGGTTCACCTGGACCCTACACTTTGGCGATGGCCTATAATGTTGCTGTGGGCACTCGCCTTAGCACTTGATGCAAAGCATGTAGTTAGCCGCAGGTTGCTATACAGGTCAAGAGCCAGGGTCTATCCCTATGGAACCCAGACCCTAAAGCCCCAACGTCTCGTTTGACTATTACTATAGTCCCATAGCATTGTCTTAGCTAAATGGCCAGGTGTGCGATATCACACCACAGGTAGCACACTTTACCTTAAAAGAGAGGTATTGTTTTTTTTCAAACCATTATCATACTTACCTAGGTATTTTCAGCATTAGACCCCCTCGGAGCTTCTTCACTGAGAACTGAGCCCCCGAACACCACTGATGGTTTGATTTAGTGCTCTCACCTCCTGTCAGTCAGCAGCTCTCCTGCTCTGCTCCTTCACGCTCGCTGGAGCACTGAGCTGTGGAGGGGTGGGGAGCAGCCATCTCAGCTCTCCCTGGACTTCCACCAACAGCCCTTTTGCCACAAGGACTTTGCTGTAAGTTGGTCAGCACTGTGTTGCTGCCTAGTCCTTCTTGGACATGCCTACATATTTTCTGCACCCACTGCTGTGAGTACCCCACAGTGAAATTGCCCTCGCTGATCGCAATACTTGAAGGAACCTGCAGCAAAAGCTCAAGCGAACATTTGCGTTGAAGGCCTGCAAAACACACAAACTGCTCAGAGTAGCAAAGCTTCCCTTGCAAGGGAGCAAGACTTTTTTAACACTGGTCTTTGCATCCAATTCTATCTCTCAGGTCTGCTACACTTGGCCTACTTGCCTTTTCTGCAGCTATGTCACAATTTATTAGAGAATTAAAAACGTTATTACAGTCATCACTGTCCAGAGCGCAAAGAAGCTAAGTTCCTTCCCCGCCATCTGTAAATGAGTCTGATACCGATATGCCTTCTCTAGAAGTGGTAGACATGGTGAAGAATGTAGAGAAGCTGCAAGTTGCGTTAAAGAAGACCGTGCAAGATTTATCACTCTCTGGCTCCTATACAGGGAGTGCAGAATTATTAGGCAAGTTGTATTTTTGAGGATTAATTTTATTATTGAACAACAACCATGTTCTCAATGAACCCAAAAAACTCATTAATATCAAAGCTGAATATTTTTGGAAGTAGTTTTTAGTTTGTTTTTAGTTTTAGCTATTTTAGGGGGATATCTGTGTGTGTAGGTGACTATTACTGTGCATAATTATTAGGCAACTTAACAAAAAAAAAATATATACCCATTTCAATTATTTATTTTTACCAGTGAAACCAATATAACATCTCAACATTCACAAATATACATTTCTGACATTCAAAAACAAAACAAAAACAAATCGGTGACCAATATAGCCACCTTTCTTTGCAAGGACACTCAAAAGCCTGCCATCCATGGATTCTGTCAGTGTTTTGATCTGTTCACCATCAACATTGCGTGCAGCAGCAACCACAGCCTCCCAGACACTTTTCAGAGAGGTGTACTGTTTTCCCTCCTTGTAAATCTCACATTTGATAATGGACCACAGGTTCTCAATGGGGTTCAGATCAGGTGAACAAGGAGGCCATGTCATTAGTTTTTCTTCTTTTATACCCTTTCTTGCCAGCCATGCTGTGGAGTACTTGGACGCGTGTGATGGAGCATTGTCCTGCATGAAAATCATGTTTTTCTTGAAGGATGCAGACTTCTTCCTGTACCACTGCTTGAAGAAGGTGTCTTCCAGAAACTGACAGTAGGACTGGGAGTTGAGCTTGACTCCATCCTCAACCCGAAAAGGCCCCACAAGCTCATATTTGATGATACCAGCCCAAACCAGTACTCCACCTCCACCTTGCTGGTGTCTGAGTCGGACTGGAGCTCTCTGCCCTTTACCAATCCAGCCACGGGCCCATCCATCTGGCCCATCAAGACTCACTCTCATTTCATCAGTCCATAAAACCTTAGAAAAATCAGTCTTGAGATAGTTCTTGGCCCAGTCTTGACGTTTCAGCTTGTGTGTCTTGTTCAGTGGTGGTCGTCTTTCAGCCTTTCTTACCTTGGCCATGTCTCTGAGTATTGCACACCTTGTGCTTTTGGGCACTCCAGTGATGTTGCAGCTCTGAAATATGGCCAAACTGGTGGCAAGTGGCATCTTGGCAGCTGCACGCTTGACTTTTCTCAGTTCATGGGCAGTTATTTTGCGCCTTGGTTTTTCCACACGCTTCTTGCAACCCTGTTGACTATTTTGAATGAAACGCTTGATTGTTCGATGATCACGCTTCAGAAGCTTTGCAATTTTAAGAGTTCTGCATCCCTCTGCAAGATATCTCACTATTTTTGACTTTTCTGAGCCTGTCAAGTCCTTCTTTTGACCCATTTTGCCAAAGGAAAGGAAGTTGACTAATAATTATGCACACCTGATATAGGGTGTTGATGTCATTAGACCACACACCTTCTCATTACAGAGATGCACATCACCTAATATGCTTAATTGGTAGTAGGCTTTCGAGCCTATACAGCTTGGAGTAAGACAACATGCATTAAGAGGATGATGTGGTCAAAATACTCATTTGCCTAATAATTCTGCACTCCCTGTACACACACAATGTTATGGCTTCATGCAGTATGTTTGCCAATATTGATAAGCTTACATCTATTATGGGCAAAAGCCTGGTCATTTCTGCATTTGAATCTTCTCTTTCTTGCCATGCTCCATTCACTACCAAGAGACCTACTAATTCTAAAAAGACATTTTCCATGGAAAAACAAATAGAATGTCTAATCTATGAAGATTGGATCAATCCAGAAAATGTTTACCCCCTGAGATTTTTTGCTGAACACTATCTAGTGCAAATAAAAGCCATAAAATGTTGTTTCAGTCTTAAACATTTTACTGTAGCTATAGAAGATTTTTCATTGTTCAAAGTCTCTGCTTATAAGAGAATCGGATCGGATTTTGAGGGAAAAAAAACAACACATTTAAACTCACCTAGGTGGATGCATCATCAATCCCCTGTTGCCTCTTCATTAAGAACTGAGTGATCAAAGACTGCTGATTGCTCAGTTCTCAGCATTCTGTGAGCAGAGATCAAGTAACTGTCAATCTCCGGCTCTGCCCCCCAACAGCTTTGGCTATACTTCTTTAAAGTTTAGGATGGTCTAATAGGCTCTTTTTAGTTTAACAGGTCTAGCTCTGCAATCGGCTATTGCAGTTTGATAAACAGGAATTGCAGCAGCTAATTAGACTGGGGCAATGAACAACCAACATGATTCAGGATTGTTCCTTGGGTGGGCAATTACATAAATTACCTTCTCTATTGCTCTTTTGTGCGTATGCCCCTTGATCAATCCATGAGACAAATCTCCAGAATGACTGATTTCTGTCTTTAGCAAAATCCTGTGGCTCAAAGCTTGGTCAGCTACAACTGCCTGAAAAAGACGCATATCCTTTGAAAGGCAACGGCTCTTTGGCGAGGAACGTGACAAAGTCATCAAAGATGTCCTCCTTCCACAGTGGAAGGTTCCAAAATCTACCTCAATGCTCCACGCAAACGTACACTCGGGGCATTCAAGCACTTGACAAAGTCATCAGATGTCACAGGAGGAAAGGTTCTCCTTCCACAGTGGAAGGTTCCGAAATGCACTTCTTCAGCGGCTTTTACCACCTCAAAGTACAGAGCACCTTAATGCTCTATGCAAGCTTCAACTACCAAGACAAACTTCAACCCCTCCTTTTGGCACAAGGCTTGGAACACACAATCCACCAAGTCTACCGCAAAGCCCTTTTCCCAATGAGGGATGTCCTCACTCCTAAGCGTGGGAGGACTAATGTTACAGCTTCCTTCTCTCTGGGTTACATACATTCCAGACCTGTGGGTTCAATTTTGAAGGGGTACAAAATAGAGTTTACAACTCTTTTTTTTTTTTCACAATCAGGTTTATTAATGTATAGAAAAATGAATACAGATTACATTTTACATAGTATTGACATTAGACGTCCAGAGTAACAATCAGCACCACTTTCATCTTTCAAAGCAACCAAAATCTGTTCAAGGTTAGTCAGATTGGCAGATTTCCCTGAACCATGTTTTGTCCCAGGGAGTGGTCGCTCCAGTTTCTTTGGAGGATAGATTCAAAGGATCCTACTCAACCCTGTTCACGGTACCAAAACCCAATGGGGTTTTTCATCCTATCCTGACCTAAAATCTCTTAAATAAGTACCTTTTACAGTTCCAAAATGTTGCATGAAATGTACATGGTTAATCATTGCCTCTTCAAGATAAGGGGAATACCAGGCATACATCCATGAAGTAGGAAAATAATGGATCTACTGGCAGGATCAACGGGTAATACAACTTTGTTACAGGGGGACTCAAAAAAACAAAAATGGCTGGTAACTTTCTTTCTGGAGCTGGAAGCCAACCCTTTAAGTGGCTCTTAATGCCAGAGGCTGGTAGGTCAGGCCCCTAATTGTGATTACAGTGACTGGCTGTCATGGGGGAGTATGATATAAGATGGAACTCTGATCTAAGTGAGTCCTGCTGTCTCTCAATTGTTGCTACATGACCAGGAACTGGCACAGTGCTTTGAATGCTGATTGAGCGTGCTCACAGCAACACCAGCTAAATGCATATATGTGGCAGCTTGCCATAAGGCCCACCACCGTGATACAACATGCCTGGTGAGAAGGGATTAATGCTATGGACAGTCAGCATAATATAGGTAATTTTTTAACTTTTTCCCAGAGTTCTACATTAAGTAGATGTCACTGCATACTGTACTTTGTAGCTATGGGACTGTCTGTTATCAGAAAAAGGTCATGGAGGTAATGGGAGTGCAGTCAGGCCCCAATGGATTTATCAAATTAATTAAAGTTCAATGAGATGGCAAATATGCATGAAGGCTTTTATTCGTATAGTCAAAATGTTCAGGGCAATTCAGTGGAGGAACATGGGCAGGGTAGGGTTAAGGAATACAGGTTATTAAAGGTTTATTTTGAGACTATTTGATGCTTGAGCCTGTGACTGGTTCTCTTAAGGGCCTTATATGAAAAGTATTTTTGGAAAGTCCAGACTATAGCAGTCTCCCATAAAACAGACTCCTCTTCAGACATTGCGGCTAATTGGAGGTGGAGCGCTCAGCCTGATGCATTTTGCAACAAAAAGAGAATGCGTTGTTTAATAGGTGGAAAAAGGATTTCGCTGTTCTAATTGTCTTCCTCCATTGATTTTATATCTGCAGTAAAACCGTGCAACATAAACTTCCACAGCAAATTGTCTTTGTCTCCAGCGGGAGGGGAAGAACAAGAGGCCGAATTCATTATACTGTTCTGAATGTTCTGCTGTCAACTTTTACTTCTTTAGTGGAACAGCAAAGTCTTGGGGATCTTAGTGATTATTACAACCACAGGACAAAGACATACTGACACTGGGACTTGGGGGTGGCAAGAAAAATTATCCACTGACACTTGAAGGTCCTAAATATAATAATATACTGATACTTGGGGTCCCAAAATAATGACACACAGACACTTTGGGGTTGATTTACTAAAACTGGAGAGTGCAAAGTCTGGTGTAGCTGTGCATGGTAGCCAATCAGCTTCTAACATCAGCTTGTTCATTTAAGCTTGTTAGTAGACGGGGTCTCCGAATAAGGTCTCTGTTTTAATTGGTGTCCCAGAATAATGACATACTGACACTTGGGAGGCCCCAAAAATTGTCCCAGTTACAACTGGGGTCCCAGAACAATGACACAAAGACCTGTGGATTCCAGAACAATGACACACTGACACTTGGGAGTCCCCAAATAATGTCCCAGTTACAATTGGGGTCCTGGGATAATGACACGTTGACACTTGGGAGTCCCCAAATAATGTCCCATTTACAATTGGGTTCCAAGAACAACACCACACTTTCATTTAAAATTCTAAGAATATTGATACTATTTGTAGACAGGGGTCACCAAATAATGCCCTAGTTACAATTGGGGTCCCAGAATAATGACATACTGACACTTGGGAGTCCCCAAAAATTGTCCCAGTTACAACTAGGGTCCCAGAACAATGAAATTGGGACTCTCCAGATAATGTCCCAGTTACAATTGGTGTCCCAGAATAACGACACGTTGAAACTTGAGAGCCCCCAAATATTGTCCCAGTTACAATTTGGGTCCCAGAATAATGACAAACTGACACTAACAGTACCAGAACAATAGGAATGACACTTTGGGTCCCAAAACAAAGACACACAGACATTCAGGGGGTCAGAACAATGGCATACTGTTCCACTAACACTTGGGGTTTCAGAATAATGAAACACTGGGGATCCCAGAGCAATGGCATACTGATATTTGGGGGGTCACAAAACAATGGCACACTGACATTTGGGGTTCCACAACAATAAATTTGGTGTAGGGGTCCCAGAACACGGACATACTAACTCTTGGGGATGCCAAAACAGTTTTACCCTGATACTCACAGTCTCAGTGCCACCCAACGTATAGGGGAATAAGGCCAGGACCACAATCCACTCCAGCCACATGTAGCCCCAGTATGAAAAGTGTTTGTGTTTTTCATACCAACGTTGACATTCTTCTCATACTAGCTCCAAACCAGAGCACTGACCAGACTTGGGGGACCACTGTGCCAGGCTCCAGACTGGGTTTAGTAGACAGAATAAAAGCCTTACTAAGCCTCAAGCTCCATTGATGTTCACCACAATTGTTACTCATCTTATATATAGGACATCCGTTTTATTCCTTCAACCTCACCTATGAGGAGGAACGTTTTCAAAAATGTTTGAAAAGCATGAGATCTCCCCAGTGGCTGGCCGGAGGGTGTGTGAGGTCTTTATGAGGTTGCCGTGTAATTGGAAGCAGAACGTTCATTTTCGCTTCAAGTGGGTAACAATTTATTTTTATGCTTCGTCTGGCCGCCTCGCTGTAAATAACAATGGAAAAATCCAATACTTGTCCTTGGACAATTTTATCCATCGGACTGCAGGATAAAAAAAAAACCTGTGCTTGTAATTATGTGCTTGTCAACCGGTGCCATCCTGCGGCAGAAGACTTCACCGTGTTTATTTAGTGCAGTAGCTGATTAGGTATGTGTCCAGAACGAGTGACGTTCCTCTGGGTATTATATTTATAAGATGGTACGTTACAGGAGCAGAAAACTGCCACCATTAATGATACTTGAAGTGTGACTACTCCTTTTATACTTATATTGACAACTGGGGTATAAATATATTTCCAAGTATACTCACTGCTTCTGGAGTGCTTCATGCCACCTGAAAAACAGTCGGAAAGCCCAGGTTTCCGTCCTCCCCCCAAATTAAGCACCCTTCTGCTATCTATAGTGCTGAAAGGCAATGATCATCCGTAGCTGTCATTCCAAAAGCTCCCATATAGAAGAAAATACATGGGCCACTGAACTAGAGAATTCCCCTCCAGTGAAATTGTATATATTGTCTTTGTGGTGTGCAAAGGGCGTGCTTGTGCGTCCAACATTTTTAAATATGTCAGGCGTATATAAGTGGATGAACGCTGATGCAAAGAAGCATTAGCATTTACAAGAGCACGGCCACATAAAGCCATTTACTTGTATGGCCGGCCGCATGCTGCAAAAGTGGCTCCCCAAGCTGGGAAATTTCACTTTGCATATAATGTCTAGGAAAGACCTGTGTACATGAACCCAAAGTGTGTCATTGTCTACTAACAAGTTGTAATTATGTCCATATCCTGCGACCCCCAAGTTTCAGTGTGTCATCCTTCTTGGACCCCCTCCCCCCTTCCCCCAGTGTCCTGGGACCAGCAATTGTCAGTTTTCTCAATGTCCTGGGACACTCAGTGTCGGTGTGTCATTATTCTGGGACTTCCAAGTGTCAGAGTGTAATTTTTTGAAGCCCCAAGTGATGGCATTTCCTTATTCTGGGTCTCCTAATGTCAGTGTCTTTATTTTGTGATCCCCTCACCCCAAAGTGTCAGTGTATATTTGCTCTGGGTCCAGCAAGTGTCAGTGTGACATTGTTTATAGACCATAAAATCGGACTGGCCTTTTTTGGGGACTCACAAGAGTGTGTGTTGTTGTTTTGGGCCCCTAAGTGTCAGTTTGTTGGGGTGTGGCCTGGAGCTGCATGGTGGAGGAAGTGCAGACTGGGAGTTCTGCTTGAGCAAAATCCTTCTCACTGATCAAGGGGGAAGTCATTCCCCTAAACCACCTGCAATAAACCTACAGCGGTCTCTACTTCTCCTGCCTTCATGACGCCACCAAAGTGGGTGTCCAGAGCCATCGCTAAGTTGAATAAATACTGCCACAAGGAAAGGGACCCGGCGGAGGAAGTTGGCTTTGCTCCATGTCCAGAGCTGGAAGAACCCACCACAGGAGACACTGCCATCTCCCTCTGCTAGACCACTCTCACCTCAAAGATCGAGAAGATGAAGTAGATATCCCTCATTCGACCAGATATCCACAAGCTGTGGGAGAGATTGTCTGAGACATAATGTAGAGTCAGCCACGTGGAGGATGGCCTACCACTGCTACAAGTAACCACTGAGAGGCTGCAACACGAACACAACTCCGTTTTGAGTAAGCAAGATGACATGGAGAACAGACTCCGGCGCTTAAGTCTCTGCTTCGTGGGCCTGCTTGAATGGGCTGAAGGCTCTGACCCCCCTACATTCCTAGAAAACCTGCTGACCAAAACTTTTGGCAGAGAGGCCTTCTAATTAACATTTGTGGTGGAGAGTGCCCACCGCCTGGCTGGGAGGGCTCCCCCGTGCACCTTTATTGCTAAATTTCGGAACTATCGTGACCGGAGCACTTTCCTACGGGTCACCCACAAAAGAGGTTATATCCCCTTTGGTAACGTGCACATAGCCATGTCCCCCATTTTTTCGCTGAAGTGCAGAAGAGGAGTGCTCAGTTCTTTGTGGCTAAACGACAACTCCGGATCCACCATCTGACATATGCAATGCTCTTCCTGTCGACGCTTCGTGTTGTGTGTGACGGCAAAGTACAGTTCTTCGAAGATCCAGGAGGCGTTCTATTGTTGCTGGAGCACCGCCATACGCCTGGCCCTGCACCCCACTAAGCCTTCTACCACCATCATGAGAGTCACTTCAACGGATGATCCCTATGCCTTGGCTTCTTTGCCTTTTTTGTTTGTGTGAAGCAACCCACCCTTCATGAACCGTGAGTTGGGCAATGCCTGTCTATACCCCCCACCATTCAGTACTTTGAGTTATCCTGGCCAGTCCAGGGACTTCCTATCCTCCTGGTCCCCCATTCCCTGCACAGGCCCCTACTTTGGTTCCCCCCCCCCTGTTAATGACCCATACGAGTCTCATGCGTTTCACCTCTACTCCCCATAATCTCAGAGATTTAGCAACTCGCACCATTTAGCACTTTTCAGTAACTAGACGCCACCCAACACTGAATCCGTGTCACCTTATCGGTCTTGGATCCTACCGTTGTCATTCCAGGTTTTGTTTCCCTGGCTAGCCTCTGCCTCCATCGTTATAGTGCACAGCAACCTGTTTGTTTTATCATACTGGTCCAGTGATAGACAAGTTTTTGTGTTCTGTTTTCTCACATGTACAGTTGACATGCCAACAGAACTCATCAGAATGTATGCATTGCTTGTTTACGTTGAAAGGTTATCTGAAAATTCCCTCTGACCCATGCATAACTACTGTCTGTAGACCATTTACCTGTCTCAAATATTTCTATAGAGTTGCCTTATAAACTTCTGTGCAGTATTTTATTACTAAAATGCCTATATGTTGTATTGATGGCTGCCCCCTGTTGGTCCGACTGAATGCTCTGCTACCCCCACAACCACCATGGCCTCCCTTAAGCTAGTGACCTGAAATGTCCGGGGACTGTGTGCCAAGCCCAAACGGGTTGCCATCCCATCTCACCTCAAATCTTTACGTGCAGATGTCTCTGTCCTCACGGAAATCCATGTTGTGGGCCAAATGCAAATGGCACTCAAACCCTAGGTTGGCTGGCTTTATCAAGCACTGTATACCTCTAATTACCGTGAAATGGCTGATTTCCTAGATCGGTACAGTTCCAGCTCCACAATCTGCAGTTGGACCCTCAGGGTCCATTATTATTTCTGCATACTACTATAGCGGCCTGGAAATTCTTCTGCTGGCATTCTATATCCCCCCACCTTTCCAATTTTCTGTATTACAGGAGGGGGTGGCCTTTATGGGTCAGCAACCAACAGTACCTGCTATATGGATGGGGGACTTTAATATGATAATAAACCCTAGCTTAGATAAAATTAGCCCCACTATCCCTGCATCAAATCAACCTACGCTCACTAGATTCGGGAGGTTTCTTTCCGAGTTTGCCCTGGTTGACACCTGGAGGTATAAGTACCCGACATCTGCAGCTTTCTCATGTTTTACCCCGTCCCACTCTGCCATGTCCTGCCTTGACTTGCTCCTAGTCTTGCCAGCTCTGTTGCCTAAACTACTTGATGTGGGGTTTGGTGTTAGGGTGCTTTCAGATCATTCCCCATACTGGGCCACTCTACGCTTGCCTGCCCCCCTCTCTCCACATATGGACGCTGAACCCCTTTTGGCTCTCTATTATATCGGACTTGGAGCACATACAGAGGGATTGAGTATACTATTTCTGCACTAACCAGGGGCCAGTGCCGGTTGGCATGATATGGGAAGCTTTCAAATTGCACGCCCACATGATACTCTCTTCACACAAGGCCTCTTCTAAACTAGTACTCCAACAGGCGGAGGAACAACAGAGATCCCTTCAATAGGTTTTCTTGACTGACCCCACTGCAGCCAATGCCTCCCTTGTAAGAATGCATACCAGATTTATTAATCAGCTACACTTTGAGAAATCTAAACCGCATATATTTTTCAGTAAGCAACATATTTTTGAGCAGAGCGAACAAGCTGGCAAATAGGGCCCGTCTAGACCATAAACTTCCAGTAGTGGTCACACTCCAGACTGCCCTGTGGAAAAAGATCACAGCCCCCGAAATGGTGGCTGGAGAATTTCTATAATTTTATTCTAACCTATACACATCTACTTCTCACTACTCTCGAGATGAGCTGATCAAGTGGACTTTCCCACCCTGACCCACCCTCTAATATGGGTCAACTTGAGGTGCCCATTACCACAGGTTGCATTGAGGAGGCTCTAGCACATATGCCACCCTCCAAAGCGCTTGGTTCTGGTGGACCCCCTCTGAAATTCTATGACAAATTTAGGGAGGTCCTCATCCCCAAACTGTGAGAACTGCGCACCCATATATTCAAATTAGACACACTCCCTACCTTCATGGGTGAAGCCCTTATAGTTTTAATACCCAAACCGGGAAAAGATCCGCTGTTTCCCAAATCCTATCGCCCTAATTCTCTTCTGCAATTAGATGTAAAGATAATTCTCACTCTGCGTCTCAACAAAGTAATTTTTACGTTTAATACAATGGAATTGTATTGTAACAAACTGTGGACGCTATATAAACCCTGTGTTATAATAATAATTCCTCTACTTTTATTGTACGTCCGTCCAAAGAGTGAACCTTTAATCACAAGCTGATAATCCCATAGCTGCCAATCACTTTTACAGAGACGGCAGCACGGTGCACCCCCCCCTTATTATTTCCAAACTCTCCCGCTCAGCCTGGGAACACAACCGCCAGCAAGCGCAGAGAGATCGCTGAGACCGAGGTGAAATCCGGTTTCAGATTCACCATTTCCTACCCAGTACAGCCAGGGGATACATCTAACTAAGCTGATATGTGCTTGGTTAGATGGTGTGAAGGGCAGGGGAGACATTGAGGTATTTTAGACCCCTAATGTCTCCATAAAGAGTACCTGTCAGCTGCCCAATCCTATGACATAGGGGTTCATTAACCCCTTGTGATAGCAATCAAGTACAAATTAATAAAATAAAAAAGTAAAAAAAAAAATTATACAATTATAATAAAATATATGAAAACAAAAAAATTGCTATAACCCTCGTTGCTCCGCACACCTGCGCAAACGCAAGCCCAGGGTGTGCATGTGTATGTAAACCAGGGTCAAACCACACGTGTGACATATCGACACAAGCGTCAGAGTAGGAACAATAATGTTAGCGCAAGAGCTCCTAATTAACTCCTAATGGGTCTCCTATGGTTTATTTGTAATACTTCATATTCCAATCGCACACTTTCCTAGATAAGCTCTCAAAGTTTGGGTGCTGCAGCAACCACCAGCTGGATACTGGTTCAAGTCACAAAATAGATATTTGCCAGCACACCATGGATCGACACAAAGGATGGATCGACAAAAAGTAGCATCCAAATAGGTCATTTATTGCATGATCACAACATAAGAAGAGTGCAACGTTTCTGAGTCACGCAGGACCCCTTCGTCAGGCATGGGACCATGTGTCTATGGTTTATTTGGGCACCATAGTTTTCGGCAATGTCGCGGGAGCGCACAATTTTAATACAGGAAATGTTTGGTATCTATTTACTCGATGCAACCTCATGTTTTATATTTTAACCAAAAATGGGTATTTTATGGTGTGTTTTTGCACTAAAATGTGTTTATTACATTTTTTCCCCTGAAAACTTGTGTTTAATAAACAGTATCTCATGTGACATAAAAATTTGCAACTATCATCTTTTTATTCTACATGGCCTCTGTTTTTAAGAAAATATATAATGTTCTGGGGGTTTAAAGTGGAGTTCCACCCAAAAATGGAACTTTCACTTTTTGGACCCCCCGTCGTCACATTTGGCACCTTTCAGGGGGAGCAGATACCTGTGTGTAATACAGGTATTTGCTCCCACTTCCTGGCATAGATCACTGCAGGGATCGCAGTGACCTATGCCATGTCTGGCGCCTACACTGTCCTCCCCCGCTGTCTTCTGGGAAACACACAGGTCCCAGAAGACAGCAGGGACCAGTGAGGACACGCAGCGTGACTCACACATGCACAGTAGGGAACCAGGAAGTGAAGCCGCAAGGCTTTACTTCCAGATTCCCTCACCGAGGATGGCGGCGGGGGCAGCTGAGCGATTGATCGGCTTCGGCTGCCGAAATCGCAGGCACCCTGGACAGGTAAGTGTCCATTTAGTAGTATTTGTAGCTGCTGGCTTTTAATATTTATTTTTTTAGGCGGTCCTCCGCTTTAAGTAATTTTATTGCCAAAAATTAGGATTTTTACACGTGACAAATAAACATTTTTTTTGTTCTGGAGCCGAACTGATTAATGCAACGCACAGCAAAGGAGTACATGGTATAAATGTCACATGTACATTTTTGTTCTCCAATTTCGGGAAGGGCTGCTAAAATGCAAACAACCTTTCCTAAAGAAGTGGTGCTCAACTTTAGTGAACCCTTCATACAAACCTCTGCACATCATGCAATCTGCGACATAACACCTCCTTTACTGTCACGCACCTCTGCAACTTGATTCATTGTGGATTGCTCTTTGGAGGGCTACCGCAAGTGTAAACAAGCCCTTATTCTTTAGCACAGGGGTCTCCAAACTGCGGCCCGGGGGCCAGACGCGCCCCTTTGCCTGCCCTTATCCGGCCAGAAATTTGGAATAAACTGTTAGCGCAAACACTGGTACTACCGAACACTTAAAAAGCGGGCAATGTATATGTCTAGAAAACAGTCACAGTTTTATATTCCATATAGTGGTACAAAATGACCAGTCCTAAAAAGGAAGGAGATGGGAAGATGGTGGGTGGCAGCTGTCCTCAGAGAAAAGCCAACTCTGTTAGGGAAAGACAAGGAAACAAAAAAGGGGAGCGCCATCTAAGTGCAATATGTCAGATACTATGTTTAATCTCAAACGAAATGCACTTACAACACACAATTACAAAACAGGCTCATCAGGGTCTCATGATGCACGGTGCGGTCCAGTCTCAGGTCCATCTTGATCCAGGGATCTGCAGGCAGGGAGAGAAATACATCCTGTGGACACCAGGAAACAGCCAGGTTCAGCGTAGAGACACAGATGATGACGTTACCAGAGAGCGGGACCAGGGAGAGCACCGGAAGGAAGGTGAGACTAGAAACAGGCTACGCGCTCGGAGACAGGCTCCTTCTACCTTATCCGGCCCTTGGGGCAATATTCATCCCACTGATATAAGACACTATTCTGCCCCCTGACACCAGAAATGGAGCATAAATCCTGCCACTGACACCAACAATGGGGCACTCTTTATCCTCTGATTACCAAAGATGGGGCACTGTTTTCTCCCACTAATGCCAGAAAAATGTTCTATTCCCGCTGGACACAGCTTGGCCCCCTTAAAGTCTGAAGGACAGTAAACTGGCTCTTTGTTTAGAAAGTTCGGAGACCTCTGTTCTAGCACAGAAAACTTTAGCTATGATAGTTGCAATGTCTCAGTAAAGCACAAGTGGGCACATTTTTCATGGAGCTCTACAGCCATCATGTGGCCATTTATCAGAAGGTTAAAAATACAAAAGCAAACCCAATTGCACACTGTATACATATTTCCAGTCCCATATCAGGACCCATTCACACCATTATGCAGGTTAAGGACCCGAGGTGTTTTTACAATTTGGCACTGCGCTGCTTTAACTGGTAATTGCGCGGTCATGCAATGTTGTACCCAAACGAAATTTGCGTCCTTTTCTTCCCACAAATAGAGCTTTCTTTTGATGGTATTTGATCGCCTCTCCAATTTTAATTTGTTGCAATATAAACAGAAAAAGACTGAAATTTAAAAAAAATATATATATTTTCTTTTATTTGGATAGATATGTCACAAGGAACATCAATGTCGTGTAATGCAGTAAAAACATATACATAGTGGTACAGCCATAAGGGCAAATCTACAGCAGCATAGCATGATAATCTTGTAGTATACCAAAACTAGGAACCCCGATGCGTTTCGACCTTATCTATGGCGGTCATCTTCAAGGGGTTTGATGGAGATGGATGCTCTAAAAGAAAATACATTGTACGGGTGAAATTGTTCAAAAGACAAAAGCACTCTCAGCAATGAAACATCTACCATAATTATAATATTTATATGGATAGGTTGAGGGAAGAGAACAGTCCCATGTAAAAATGTATAAGAGAACCGGGACGGCCGCACTGCAAAAATAAAAAATTGTTCCTTTTAATAAAAACTGGCACTGTATGAGAGTGTGAAACGCGTTAGCCCTTTTTCCTGATTTT
Organism: Rana temporaria; assembly: GCF_905171775.1. NCBI lineage: Eukaryota > Metazoa > Chordata > Amphibia > Anura > Ranidae > Rana > Rana temporaria. The sequence goes on from NC_053492.1 coordinate 24,792,001, forward strand.
TTGCTGTGACATCCATGTTGTGACCAGTTTTCATTAAAAGGAACAAATTTTTATTTTTGGAGTGCGGCCGTCCCGGTTCTTTCTTATACATTCTTGCATACTATTCCAGTGCCTGCACCCAAGAGTTTGGACTCCACTTTGCAGTTCTCTGGGAACTCTGAGCGGTAAACTTTCTTTCTTTCCCCATACTGGACTTTAGAACAGTCCCATGTGTTGAGTCTGTGACCGACCGAGGGCCCTGTGGCTGTGGCCGATGGCCCAAATGGCCCAGATGGAAGTGGGGGAGGTCGAGAAGGAAAACGTTCGGCTGGAGGTGAGGGGACCAACTCCAGGCCCACGAGAGGTCGCACTGGTTCCCCACGCATGAAGGTGAGGGGGGGGGGGGGGCTCCAGAGGAAGAAGCCCAAGGAACCGGGGCGGATAGCCCAATAGCTCAGCCCTCAAAAATCCACTCGCCTGCTCGCATTTTGCGAGTGGATTCTGAGGTCTGGAGAGGAGGGGCTGCCTGGGAGTGGGGGGCGAGCAGTGAGGGTGTTTTAAATGGGAGTCCTGCTCCCAGCGATCACCGAGAGAGGGGGAAGAGAGAGGGAGCCGCCTAGGTGTTAAGAGCGCAGCGGGGGGAACAGAGATAACAGCTTTCATTTCAATAGCCGTGTTCCCCGCCGCTCGCTGTCAGATACAGCCCCGCCCCCTGGTCCCGGGACTTTGATTGATAGATCACCCGTCACTGGGATTGGACGGGTGATCTGTCTATCAAAGTTCTCCGGCCAGGGGGCGGGGCTATATATATGACGTTGCGCGGCGGGAACAAGGCTATTGAAATGAAAGCTGTTATCACTGTGTTCCCCCGCTGCACTCTCATCACCTGGGCGGCTCTCCTGTTCCTCGGCTCCACAGGTAGGCTACAAGGTCGACACAAGGCACCATGGTGGGCAGTGGGCACACAGCTGCAGGGTGGGAACACGGCTGCAAGGTGTGCACTGGGCACACAGCTGCAAGGTGGGCACATGGCTCCAAGGTGGGCACTGGGCACACAGCTGCATGGTGGGCACTGGGCACACAGCTGCAAGGTGGGCACACGGCTGCAAGGTGGGCACTGGGCACACAGCTGCAAGGTGGGCACACGGCTGCATGGTGGACACAAGGCTCCATGGTGGGCACTGGGCACACGGCTGCATGGTGGGCAACTGGGGACACGGCTGCAAGGTGGACACAAGGCTCCATGGTGGGCACTGAGCACATGGCTGCATTGGTGGGCACAAGACTGCATTGGTGGGCACTGGGCACACGGCTGCAAGGAGGACACAAGGCTCCATGGTGGGCACTGGGCACAAGACTGCATTGGTGGGCACACGGCTGCATTGGTGGGCACTGGGCACACGGCTGCATGGTGGACACAAGACTGCATTGGTGGGCACTGGGCACACGGCTGCATTGGTGGTGGGCACACGGCTGCATTGGTGGGCACTGGGCACACGGCTGCATGGTGGACACAAGACTGCATTGGTGGGCACAAGGCTGCATGGTGGCCACTGGGCACACACGTGCATTGGTGGGGACACGGCTGCATTGGTGGGCACACAGCTGCATTGTTGGGCACTAGGCACAAGGCTGCATTGGTGGGCACTAGGCACAAGGCTGCATGGTGGACACACGCAGCCTGCATTGGTGGGCACGGATACAGTTGTTGTTAATATTTATTTTAATAACTTAATTCTGCATAATACATTTGAGTGTCATTTTATGAGAGCGTGTTTAGGGGTGGAATTAGGGGCGGGCTGGGTGGGACAACTGGTGGCGAGTAACCCTTGAGGCCTGGCTAGTAGCTCAGGACTTGAAATTTTGAACACTGCAATAGCTGAAAGTGGAAATGATAAAGAATGCATGGGAAGAGGGTGGGGGATGGGGGTGAGTGGACCTGCAAGTTGGAATTGAGGATTAAATGTAAAAATCAGGGGAAGGGTGATGGAAAAAAAAGGAGGGAATGAGGTAGTGAGATGGGAAAAAAACAGGGGAGGGCGGAGTGAAAAAGAAAAATGAGTAGGATGAAAAAAATGTTAAAATAAAAAGATAAAATAGAATAAAAATGAAATAAAATAAAATGAGCCACACATATGTGGGGGTGTGAGAGCTTGTACCTGTGATAGTGAAGGTCAGCAGTAATGGCTGGAAGTGTGTTAGCACTGTCCTAGCAACAAAAAAGGATGGAATGATGCCACCCGTGGGAGTTTTTCAGCCAGGCTTCAGAAGATGCACAGCCTAAACCTAAAGCAAGGCTGTAGCATAGGGTTGCCACCTGTCCAAGATTTACTCGGACAGTCCAGGTTTGGAATCATGTGTCCGGGTTTCACTCTGCCTGAAACCCGGACACATTGTTCAGACCGGGCTGTGGCTCCCCAAGTAACTGAGATAGTCACACAATTATATGTTGCCGTCCGGGAGCTGCGGGCCGCTGTCTGGGGGCATGATATCTGCAAGAGCAGTTTGGCCACACCCACTGTTCGCCGCAGCGTTCTGCATTACCACTTTTCTTGGGTCACTCAAAGGTGTCTCAGGTCTTTTCTAATCCTATGGTGTGTACAACTAAACAAAAATGTGCCCTGTGCCGCTAAAGTGTTCGGGTTTGGCTTGAAGAAAAGGTGGCAACCCTACTGTAGCATAGCATATTGCATGGCTGTCCCATTTGCCTATGTAGCAACAGCAATTGGTATATGTGAGCTGCATTCCAGGCAGCAGAGCCACTACTTCTAGTGTATATTCCACTTGTACTCGGTGTACTGGATGAGCTTCAGCAACACTTCCATGTTTTCATGCGTTTCCTTCATGTGTGCAGCATTGCCAACAGGTTTTGCAGATAAAAAAAAAAAAAACCTGAAGATTTCCATAAAACAGTATGTAATAAGTTAACCCAGGAACAGGCTTTTTCCTGACAGACTCCATGGCAGCCTACGTGTGGGTTAATCCCGCCCCTATTACCTCATAGGACCCTTCTCCCATAAATCTTTGCTCTGGGCCAGAGGCCGTGTTCCTTTTTTTGTCCTCCTCCTAGGACCAAGATATAGTCTTACCTTTTCATGAAGTTTTCTGTAATCCAGGCCTGGTGATGTGCACAGTGATTCGTTGGTTAGCGGTGATCCTCTCTGCAGTCCAGCAATCCTAGCTATTAGCAGGTGGACATGGGCGATATGATGCGATACCATGAAGAGCTTACTAACCTGGCCATTGGCAGGCAAGCGGCAATATGGCCAAATGTCCCAGCTATTAGCGGCAGGCTTTGTAAACGCCCGATCGTGCAGTGGGTCGAGCAAACAGCTCCCCAGTCCCAGGTTCTGGTCCGGATCGTGCCATGGTGGTGGTAAAGTACAAAGATATTTGTTTTATATGGCAGCCATATCTCTGTGTTTTGTTTATCTCCTTATTTTCTATCAAACTCCAGTGAGTGGCCATGGCGGCTGGAGCGCAGCTACATTCCAGCTCACTGCTTCAGGAAGTCGCCAGGATCTGTCTGCGCATCTGCAAGCCACGAACGAAGATTCCGTGCTTGGTTCGTGCAGGCGCGGTTTCGCCAAAATGGTGGCAGCAGTTGCACATGCGATTGGTCGCCACCGGGTCGCAACGTTTTTCCAGCGCAGATGCGCTGTGGGGCGGTGACATCATTATAGTCGGCAGATTTAAATAGCTGTCAGAGCAGCTATTCCTTGGGATGACTTGCAGGCTTATGCAGCGGTTTCCCTAGGCACTGGTCTCTGGTTTACAAGGTAAATTGTTTGCTGCAGGATCCCTAGGTGCTGGCTATGTTTGTTATGTGTTCTCTCATGCCTGTTGTCACTCCTGTTTCTCATAAGGCTTTATTGGTTCATTTCAGTTTCAAACTGCCTTGCCATGGACATGTCACCGCCCTCCTTGCACTGCAGATAGGATTTAGTTATTTTCTGCCTGTGATGCTTGGGTTTACTCATTCAGGAGCTCTTAACCCTTTCTTTTTCACACAGCACTTCTAGGTTTGAACACCAAAGCATGGCAAAGACCGTCCTAGGTCTCAATGTTGTCACTCCTCTTCAAGCTCCAGACGTCATAGATCTCCCTTTAGATCGGCACCATGATTGGAACAACACCCATGGTAAAGTGGGCTCAGTGGAAAATATGGCCCTTCCAGAAGGGTTTCCTTCAGCAGTGGAACCCAGGGCTTCGGGATCACTCTATCCAAATAATCTCATCCATGCGGGAGAGCCTTTCTTCGTGGCTACAACAGAGGAACCTCTTCATCTGTCGCTCCATCGCACCTGTGTCTTGGGTCACCATCACTACAAATGTCAGCAACAGGGGCTGACAGAAGTAGCCCAAGGTATATGGAATTTTCCCTCACAGGATAGTTTCCAATGTTCTGGAACTCCGGGCAGCGTTCTGCGCTCTGTAGTCTTTTCACCACCTAACAGCAGGAGCCTAATTTCTCTTAAGACTGGACAACGCAACGGCAGTCGCATACATCAAGAGACAGGGGGGTACTCAGTCTCTCCCTGTCGAAGGAAGTAGAGCCCATCATGATCTGGGCCCAGAAAAACCTGGCCAACCTGACAGCTGTCTACCTCCCTGGAGTCCAGAAAGTTCAGGCAGATTTTCTGTCGAGAATTTCTCTGGACAACGAGTGGACTATCCCCCCGAAGTCTTCAGGTGGGTCCTGTCCCTGGGAGTCATTCCGGAAGTAGACTTGCTCGCCTTCCCGTGCAACTTCAGACTAGAGAGATACTACACAAGGTCTAGGTATCCCCAGGCTTTCGGGTATATGCTCTGACAGACCATTGGCGGTTCCACAGGGCCTATGCCTTTCCCCCGGTTCCTGTCATTCTCCGATTTCTGTCGAGGCTCAGGATGGAAGAAGCAGAGATAGTGGTAATAGTCCTGTACTGGCCAAACAGGCCATGGTTTCCACTGCTGATGCAACTCAGCTTCCGGGACCCAGTTGCTCTACCCTTCAGACCAGATCTCCTATCACAAGGGGCAATTCTACATTCATGCACGGCCCATCTACATCTGATGTTCTGGTTTTTGAGAGGGGAAGGTTGGAGGCCATAGGTTGTCCAAGTAGGGCCATCTCCACATTATTAAATACCAGAAGAGCAGGCACCAACAGAGTCTACCAGAGGATTTGGAAAAAGTTTGCAGACTACACCACTTCCACTGCAGGTTCTTGCAATAACCCAAAGATACATGATATCCTGGGCTTCCTACAATCAGGCTTGGATCTCATTGTCAGTCAGCTCGCTGCGAGTCCAAGTCTCTGCAATCTCTGCCTTTACGGGTGTTTCCTTGGCTAGACACCCTCTTACCCAGTAGTTGTTTAGATGAGCAATAAAGCTCAGACCACAGAAAAAGCCAAGATTCTCTAATTGGGATCTTACCCTTGTCCTGGATTGGTTCTCAGGTAGAGAGTTGGAACATGAAGATCAGTCCTCTATCAAATGACTCTCTCTAAAAGTTGCCTTCTTGGTGGCTATAACATCGGCCAAGAGGGTCTCTGAAATCAGCTCTCTGGGATGCAAAGTGCCAATTTTAACCTTTATAATTCCTATGTTGGATTTAAAACCCAAAGTGGTATCTGTGTTTCATGACAATCAGGAGATTGCTCTTCCAACATTCAGATCTACTGAGGATTCCAGTGTTCATCCCTTAGATATTGGAGAAGCTCTGAGTCAGTATCTTGAAGCTACAGCTTGTTTCCGTGAGACAGACCACCTGTTTGTTATTTTTTGCGGGAAGAATAAGGGAATGCGTGCCTCTTCCAGATCTATCGCAGCATGGATTGTTCAGGCCATTTAGTGGGCCTTCAAAGCCAAGGGCTTGGCACCTCCTGAAACGGTGACTGCTGACTCAACTAGAAGTGTGTCTTAATCATGGACGGCGTCACATCACGTGGCTCCAGAAGTTATTTGCAAGGCGGCCTTGTGGTCTTCAATTAACACGTTCAAGGCACACTACTGCGTAGAGCCAGCCTCGTTAATTTTGGTTTACGTATCTTGTCTGTTGATGGTGCCAATTAAACCTTTTTTTCTTTTGTCCAGCACTCTGCCCACCCGGGGGTGTATGGCTAGTTATTTCCCACACGTAGGCTGCCATGGAGTCTGTCAGGAAAACGGAAAATTTATATCAAATACTTAACGTAATTTTCCTTTCCTGATGGACTCCATGGCAGCAGGAGTTCCCTCCCAGTGGCTGGAGTAGGCTAAATTATGGAACACGGCCTCTGGCCCAGAGCAAAGATTTATGGGAGAAGGGTCCTATGAGGTATGAGGAGCGGGATTAACCCACACGTAGGCTGCCATGGAGTCCATCAGGAAAGGAAAATTACGGTAAGTATTTGATATAAATTTTCCGTTTTCATGGTTAGCAGCCAAAAATCTAAAAGATATGCCGATAAGTGAAGCAAAATCTTTGCTGCCCTGTGTAATTCACATTGGTTGTATATGAAAAACTCCACCACCAGGTGGCAGTAAAGTACAATAATTGCCATAAAACACAAAAAGAATATTAATCATTTTTCCAAATATAAAGGTGACTATGCGGATATGTTGTCACTTTGTTGGGGTCACTAGGTAGGGCAGTGCAAAGAGAAGTAATGATGTGCGAAGTGTAATAAGTATTGGCCGCGTCTGCAGAATAGAATTACTTCCATTTTATCCTCGAACCCCAAAAATTACCTATATGACGCCGTTATTCATTGATATTAATACTGAGTGTCCCATTTAGCATTTAACTGTCAGTAGATCTGCTATTTTTCTACTTCCTTTAACAGGGTGACAACGCTATTTCTTCTTCAGGGAGATCACACAGCAGAGTTGTCACCCTGTGATAAAGGTAATAGATGTGTTGTTTTAAAGCTGAGGAGCCCCCAGGAGCTTTTTCAATAAGCAGTATACGGGATTTGCCCACTACGGAACTCTTACCTTCTACATTTATTTCTTCCAGCAAAAAGGTGGCCGCAGTCCCCCCACTGACGCTCACCGTCGCCCTCATTTAATGGACTATACATAAAAAACTTGAATGTTGAAGCTGGTGGAGCGCTAAGCAGTTGTGGTGAGTTGTTAGATTTATCATTACATTCTATATATGATTAAATGGTCATCCCATGATATAAGAGATGTGTATAGTGATAGCACAGGCCTTCTGTGTGTCATTTCTAATGTTTTAGTCCTAATTCTAGAAGGTGGATCTAAACCCAGAAGAGAAATGTAATATACTGCAGCTTTCCAGTCCATAGATGTGGTGGGTGCATTTGTTTTTCTTTTTATAGCCTGACACCAACGATGGGGTATATTTTATCCAACTGACACCAAAAATGGGGCTTCTTTTATCCCACTGTCTCAGATAAAGCATATTATTTTATCCAACTGACACCAATGATGGGGCTTATTTTATCACCAATAAAGAGAACTATTTTATTCCACTGACACCAATAAAAGGAACTAATTTATATCACTGACACCAATGATGGGGCTTATTTTCTTCAATTGTCACCTATTGATGCGAATAAAGGGAATAATTGTATCCCACTTTAGTAGTTTGGGACTTTACATGAGGCACGTGGCATCCAACTTGTTAAAATGATCAAAATGTGACATATTTTTTTTACATATATAAACAGATTACATAGCACATTGCAATACATATATAGCTACTGTATATATAGATCTATATATATATATATATACTGGCCCAGATTCAGGTAGAATTGCGCGATATTTGCGGGGGAGCAGGGCAACGATTTTGCCCTGCGCCCCCGCAAATATTTTGCGCTGCCCTCGATTCACGGAGCAGTAGCTCCGTGAATTGCGTGGGCGCGCTGGCAAATTTGCCCGGCGTAAGCGCGCGCAAGTTAAATGATCCCGCCAGGGGCGGGAATCATTTAAATTAGGCGCGCTCCCGCGCCAAGCGTACAGCGCATGCTCTGTCGGGAAACTTTCCCGACGTACATTGCGGCAAATGACGTCGCAAGGACGTCATTTGCTTCTAAGTGAACGTGAATGGCGTCCAGCGCCATTCACGTTTCACTTACGCAAACGCTGTGAAATTCAAATTTCACGGCGCGGGAAGGCCGGCTATACTTTAGCATTGGCTGCCCCTACTATTAGAAGGGGCAGCTTTGCGCTAAAAGTAGCAGTACGGAAACTCCGTACCTGGCTTGCGCGGGGCCCGCGCAAGCTTGTGAATCAGTGGCTACACGCTGATACACAATGGGAGCGCCCCCTAGCGGCCCCCGCAAGAATGCAGCCTAAAATCTGCGAGGCATAAGAGCCTTATGCCGCGCAGATTTTAGCCTGCAGTCGGTGTAACGAGGTTCCTGAATCAGGAGCACTCGTTACACCGGAGCAAGTAAGCACTTGCGCTGCGTAACCTATGGTTGCGCGGGCGCAAGTGCTTCTTGAATCTGGGCCACTGTATATATATATATATATATATATATATATATATATATATATATACTGTATATGTATATATATATAGATATATCATATATATATATATACTGTATATGTATATATATATATATATATATATATTACGTAGCACATTAATATATATATATATATATAGATAGATAGATAGATAGATCAATTCATATATATATATATATATACACTGATAACATATGGCATGTTGCAATTCATATACAGTACTGTATATACTCAGATATAAAGTGTGACAGACTCCCCCGGGACATCCCCGGACCCTCTTATGTCTAAAATCATCCTATGTCCACTAGGGGCATAGGATGACTGAGAAATTATATATTGGACTACCTGAGATGGGATTATTATGTAATTATTATCCACAATATATTCCAGGATATCTGTAAAGAACTATTTACTGTTTGTTGATTCTGAACTCAACAGGTTAATTGTAAGAGTGACTCATTCATAATGTTGGGACACATACTGTTAGATGCTAATGTCCTCACCTCCAGCCATCTGTCTGTTCTCTGTGCTAATTGACCCTGCTATTGTGTGAAGATGTCCTGTGTTTACACTTATGATAATGTGTATTGTATAGCAGGAGACGTGACGTCTACTCTGAAAGGTCATATCCAAGAGTCGCCTAGTCTGGGTGAATGTATAGTTAATTAGCTCATGTTAATTTATGTTCTGGTTACCTCCTCTTTAAACTGTATATAAGGTTGTATTCTTGGTTCTATTAAACACTCCATGTTCAGCAGACAAACAAGTATCGTCTCGTTGTGTGCTTGAGAGCAGCTGGAATATCTGATATCTATATGCGTACTGATAGGAAGCGGTATATGACGGAAGCATTCAAGCGGAGTGTGGGACGTTCTGTTACATTGGTGATCAGCAGTGGGATACTTCCTGCAATCGGGGACATCCAACCTCCACTTGGATCCAAGTTTCGGATAGCAGGAGAGGAGAGGAGAGGTAAAGATACCAGCCGCCATGGAAGAGGAATTCAGAAGGAGGTTGCGAGAGAAGCAGATACAGCACAGAGGACCAGTATCAGAGCAGGTCCTGCTGGGATGGTTTGATTCTATTCGCTGCGAACTCTGGAAGGAAGTGCTAGCCCGTGAGCAGCAACACCAGGGAAAAGTTCTCCCCTCCAACCGGGAAAGGTACTGGTCGCAGTATGGACTGCGGGTGCTGTTGTTTGACAGAAAAACCACACAAGTAACAGACAGCTGAATTAAGCAGGCTGGTCTGGGCAGAGATGCAGCTGGATGAGAGCTACAGAGCCCTTTGTGGCATGTACCCCAAGCATGTCCCTGGATAGCGGATGACAGCCCAACGGAAGGCTTAAGCTACAGCGGCCTGGGACTGTTCTATGTGAAGCTGACAGGGGACGCTAACTTTGGGAATGATTTGGAGTGGCGGTTGGACGAAATCATGGATTTCAGAGAAGGGCTACTGAACACCTCGGGAAGTGCACTGGGCACTGGAAGATATAGAGTTTCTGGCCGTTCAGGAATGGGAGCTGGAGATCGCCTACAGACGGCTGCTAGACTCTGCTCAGCGCCAGGGCTGGGCTCCCTTTGCCTGGGACTATCAGGAAATACCAGTGGACAACTATGAAATGAAGAGTCGGCAATGTGGCAGAGTAACAGTGTGCTTTACCAACCTGCCCCCGCAGCTATGGACGTGGAGGTCTTATGGCGAATGCAGCAAGTGCTGACTGACCTTGATGATCCTGTTTCTACATGGGATGATTTTGGATGGAGGAATGTGCCTGTCCAGCAGTATGCCAGAGAATCTGGATATTGCCATCCCCAAAGATGAAGTGCTGACAGCAGGGCAGAGTACTGCTAACCTCTGCCCAGCACCGATAGCATCTTCTGGGTTCCACGGACAGGAGATGGTGAACCCCTATCCCCAGACACTAGTTGTAGAGACAGGGGATTTGATAGACTTTTTTGCTGAGGAAGACCAATTTGATGAGCCTCCAGCAGAAGAGCTGGTATCAGGGCCACACTTCACTATGCTCTGCCCATCACCAACAGCAGTATCTGTGGAGTTGCAAGGAACTTCCCCAGCTAAAGCGCTGGTCACCGGACAGAGGGTTCAAGACCTCTGCCCCACCCCTGTGGCAGTTCTGGAGGCTCATGGTGAGAAGGTGGCGATCACTTCCCAGAAGCCGATACAGGGGGAGAAGGGAGAGGAGGTGTTCATCATCCCTCCCAAACAGTTGGCCAGGGTGGAGAACTTGGTCTTTCCTCCCCAGCAAAGATCCGTGCATCTGGGAGACATTACCACAGACATGTTTTCCAGCAGTCAGATGAGGGAACGGAAAAGGAAGCAGCCAGCTCACCTCCCCAATGGCAGCTACACTGTTTGGGCGTGGACGAATCCAGCCTCCTTCCCCAACGGTTAGCTGGGGCGGATGATGTGGAGTCCCCAGCAAAAGTGCTGGCAAAAGGGCAGAGTGCCGCTGGCCCCTGCCTAGCACATACATTGTCTCTACAGCTTCAGGAAGCTGGGGCGGTCGGCCCCTCTGCCCAGCAGCAGACCATGCCCTGGAATGTTAAAAACCACCCAGCTGAAGCGCTGGCAGCCAGACAGAGAGTCAATGACCTCTGCCCCACACCTACTGGTGTCAACTACTCCTTGCATCCAAGATTGGAGGTCATGCGGACAGACTATGTGAGTTCACTTTGTCCGACTAACGCATGTCCAGACCAGGTGGAGGTCTGGGACCTTGTTAGTCGACTTTTGATGGGGGAGAAATGTGACGGACTCACCCGGGACATCCCCGGACCCTCTTATGTCTAAAATCCTCCTATGTCCACTAGGGGCATAGGAAGACTGAGAAATGATATCTTGGACTGAGATGGGATTATTATGTAATTATTATCCACAATATATTCCAGGATGTCTGTAAAGAATTATTTACTGTTTGTTGATTCTAAACTCAACGGGTTAATTGTAAGAGTGACTCATTCATAATGTTGAGACACATACTGTTAGATGCTAATGCCATCACCTCCAGCCATCTGTCTGTTCTCTGTGCTAATTGACCCTGCTATTGTGTGAAGATGTCCTGTGTTTACACTTATGATAATGTGTATTGTATAGCAGGAGACGTGACGTCTACTCTGAAAGGTGATATCTAGGAGTCACCTAGTCTGGGTAAACTATTAGTTAATTAGCTCATGTTAATTTATGTTCTGGTTACCTCCTCTTTAAAGTGGAGTTCCACCCATAAATATAACATTACATCAGTAGTTTTACAAAAATGTCATTAGTGCTTTAAGAATTTTTTTTTTTTTTTTAGATGCCTTCAAAGTGTTGTTGCTAGGCGGAATAGTTAATCTTCCTGCACCTAGGTGCTTAAGCTTCCTAACCTACACCGCACAGACTCCTGGGAATGTAGTGGGTGTAACTTTCCAGGAGTCTGTGCACTCCCCAGTCTCGAAGAATCATGTGACTTGGACAGTACAGGTGCTGAAACCTGATCTGAAACTTATTACACTGCTTGTGCAGCACTGAGCATGTGCCAGATCTGCAAGGCTGGAACCCAGGAAGTCATACAGTCTGGCTTCATGATGCCCACACTTAAGATGGCCCCAGTCAATTTCTATTTTATAAAGTGTCTAAATGCTGTAACAACCTAACAACCTAACAAAACGGACCTTAGTTTACAGACTAACTTTACTAGAATACATTAAGCTTGTGTATTACAGGGGTATTTATATTTAAAAAGTGAAATTGTGGCCGGAACTCCGCTTTAAACTGTATATAAGGTTGCATTCTTGGTTCTATTAACCACTTAAGCCCCGGACCAAAAATGCTGCCTAAAGACCCAAGGTGTTTTTACAGTTCGGGACTGCGTCGCTTTAACAGACAATTGCGCGGTCATGCGACGTGGCCCCCAAACAAAATTGGCGTCCTTTTTTCCCACAAATAGAGCTTTCTTTTGGTGGTATTTGATCACCTCTGCGGTTTTTATTTTTTGCGCTATAAACAAAAATAGAGCGACAATTTTGAAAAAAATGCAATATTTTTTACTTTTTGTTAAAATAAATATCCCCCAAAAATATATATAAAAACATTTTTTTCCCTCAGTTTAGGCCGATACGTATTCTTCGACCTATTTTTAGTAAAAAAAATCGCAATAAGCGTTTATCGATTGGTTTGCGCAAAATTTATAGCGTCTACAAAATAGAGGATAGTTTTATTGCATTTTTATTAATTTTTTTTTTTTTTCTACTAATGGCGGCGATCAGCGATTTTTTTCGTGACTGCGACATTATGGCAGACACTTCGGACAATTTTGACACATTTTTGGGACCATTGTCATTTTCACAGCAAAAAATGCATTTAAATTGCATTCTTTATTGTGAAAATGACAGTTGCAGTTTGGGAGTTAACCACAGGGGGCGCTGTAGGAGTTAGGGTGCACCTAGTGTGTGTTTACAACTGTAGGGGGGTGTGGCTGTAGGACTGACGTCATCGATTGTGTCTCCCCTATAAAGGGGATGACACGATCGATGCGCCGCCACAGTGAAGCACGGGGAAGCCGTGTTTACATACGGCTCTCCCCGTTCTTCAGCTCCGGGGAGCGATCGCGACGGATCGGCTATAAACAAATAGCCGCGCCGTCGTCCCGGATCGCTCCCCGAGCGAACCCGACCGCCGCATGTAGCCCCCCACCCGCTAGAAGGCAAGGACGTACATGAACGCCCATGTGCCTGTACGTGCCATACTGTGGACGTACATTTACATGCGGCGGTCGGGAAGTGGTTAAACACTCCATGTTCAGCAGACAAACAAGTCTTGTCTCGTTGTGTGCTTGAGAGCAGCTGGAATATCTGATATCTATATCCAGACTGATAGGAAGCGGTATATGACGGAAGCACTCAAGCGGAGTGTGGGACGTTCCGTTACATAAAGCACATTGCGGTATATGATATTGTGAGCCGATTTATAATCCGTGTCATAAAATCATTTATAATTGCATTAATTTCATAATGTGATCTTCTAAAATAAAAACGTATGTTTAAAGTGGATGTAAACCAGGGTTTGACAAATTTGCTTGGAATCTAGGAGCCAGCTAAAAAAGTTAGGAGCCAGAAAACGCACCCCATCCCGACGAGCTTGCGCGCAGAAGCGAACACATACGTGAGCAGCGCCCGCATATGTAAATGGTGTTCAAACCACACATGTGAGGTATCGCCGCGATTGGTAGTCCTCCTCTGTAACTCAAAACATGCAACCTGTAGATTTTTTTAAACGTCGCCTATGAAGATTTTAAAGGGTAAAAGTTTGTCAGCATTCCACGAGCGGACGCAATTTTGACGCGTGACATGTTGGGTATGAATTTACTCGGCGTAACATTATCTTTCATAATATAAAAAAAAAATGGGAATAACTTTACTGTTGTCTTATTTTTTAATTAAAAAAGTGTAATTTTTTCCCAAAAAAGTGCGCTTGTAAGACCGCTGCACAAATACGGCGTGACAGAAAGTATTACAACGATCGCCATTTTATTCTCTAGGGTGTTAGAATAAAATATATATATAATGTTTGGGGGTTCTAATTAGAGGAAAGAAGATGGCAGTGAAAATAGTGAAAAATGACATTAGAATTGCTGTTTAAAGCGGGAGTTCACCCTACGAACGCAAAAAATAAAAAATAAATTTCTTCTACCATAAAATCAGGCATTGTAGCGCGAGCTACAGTATGCCTGTCCCGATTTTTTTACCCCCGTACTCACCTTGTACTCGTACATCGAAGATACCGGGGAATGGGCGTGCCTATGGAGACGGAGGATGATTGACGGCCGGCTCTGGCGCGTCACGCTTCTCCGGAAATAGCCGAAATAGGCTTGGCTCTTCACGGCGCCTGCGCATAGCCTGTGCGCAGGCGCCGTGAAGAGCCGAGACCTACTCCGGCTGTCTTCGGGGAGAGTGACGTGCCAGGGCCGGCCGTCAATCATCCTCCCTCTCCATAGGCACGCCCATTCCCCGCGGGAGCCGAAATCTTTATCGTACAGGTACACAGTGAGTACGGGGGTAAAAAAATCGGGACAGGCATACTGTAGCTCGCGCTACAATGCCTGTCTCGATGGAAAAATGATGTAAGTGAGGGTGAACTACCGCTTTAACTTGTAATGCTTAACTTGTAATACCAACGGCCACCACCAGATGGCGCCAGCTCACACAAGGAAGAGCTGGGGACTTCACAAAAAAAAAAAAAAAAAAAAGATTTTTTTTGCCCACCTTCCAATCCAAGTCGCCAGGATGCTATTTCTAGTCGCCATGGCGACCTGGCGACCGGGATTTGTCGAGCCCTGATGTAAACCCACTCTCATCTTTCTTAAAGTAATGCCATAGTGCTCATCTATAAGGATATACAATACATGCCTCCTGCATGTATCCCTTACCTTTCAAATATCTCCCCCTTCTTTATTTGGAGCCCCGTAAAATTGTGGATTCAGTGGGCGGGCCTGATGTACGGCGCTCGGTGGGCAGAGTCATGACATCTCCAGACTCTCTCCGCCCACCTCTACACTCGTGCCTGGCCGAAGTGAAAAGTGCGCGCAGAGGAGAAGAGGAGCGCGCTCATGGCCGCTGTCAAATTATGCGTCACTGTCCAGTGACAGTCGGGCATGATGGTGTGGCACGGACAGCTGTGAGCACGGATCCCCCTGAATGTCTTTTCCGCAGAAAGCCAGGGGAGGGAGAGAAGAAGAAGCGGCTGAGCTAAAGCCATGCAGGGAAATCCGTGCTCACGGCTGTCCCTCCGCTGCACCGATCACCTCCGTGTTCTCCTCCACCAACTCCCCTCACCTTCTTCTCTGTCCCCCCTTCTCTCCTCTTTATCCGCCCGCTGTGTCTTCCTCCTATGTGTCCCCCCCTCGTCCCCCGCAGCCGGCTCCCCTCCTCTGCTCTCCCGCGGGCTGGGGGGGGGGGTTAATCTGTCAGGATGGAGAGCGGAGGAAAGGACCGGTATATATGTCATTTACCGGTCCTTTCCTTTTCTGAATGAGACATAGAGAGAGCGTTTGTTATGTCTTGCGATAACTGAGCAGAGTAACCTGTGTGTTACTCTGCTACAGTTTATGAATGGAGGGGAGAAGCTGTCTTCTCTCCATTCATCTTCAGTGTGAGAAGAAAGGGAGTGGGGAATCTGTGACCTCGCTCCTATTCTCTGTCTCAAAGGGGAGATGTCAGGGGCCCCCCAACAGAGCTCATAAAAAATAATACTGCAATGAATATTAAAAAAAATTATTGTAGAAAAAAGATTAAAAAAAAGTACTGACACAATATGATTGTGAAAAAAAAAATGAAGAACAAATTAAAATGTAAAAAAAAACATAAAAAAAAAACTATTGACACCGTCCATTACCCCACTGACACCGTCCACTGACAACGTCCACTGACACCGATCACTGACCATGACCACTGACACCATCCATTGCCCCATCCCCCCACCCCCTTTCCCAAAAGCACTGTAAAAAAATATATTTATAAAATAAAACCCCACCCTCCCTTCAATAGTACAACAATAAATTGTAAAAATGTATAAAAAATGAAAAAAATCCACTGGTCTCAAAAAACCTTTAAAAAAAAAAAAATTAAATTGTAAAATAAAAAAATAATCTGACACTATCCACTAGCCTGACACCATCCTGCATGTACTACCCACCACTGTACACTCTGAATTCCTGTGATTCGCACCGCATTGGTGTTCAGATCACATGCAATGTCTGTGTAATGCGATTTCAGCCATACAAACTGTATGGCTGAAATCGCATCACATTCGGACCAAACACGCACAGGACCCTTTTTTTGGTCCTCACCAGAATCGCATGGGTGTTCACACCTATGCGATCCGATTCATGTCCAAACTGTCAGTTCGCAGTGCGATATGTGAGCTGAAATGGGGGTGTCATTACCATTGTATGACACTCCCCAGCAGTTCGCATATGGCAGTGTGAACTGCTGTGCGAGTCGGGTGCGATGTGGGAACCCGCAGTGGATTTGCAGGGTTCCCGAATCGCACCAGTGTGAACCAAGCCTCAAAGCATACAGCCTACAAATGTCACCTGACTGCTCCCACCAAGACTCAGGGGGGCTAAACACAAATGAACCCCACACTTTTCACATATTTATTTGTAAACCATTTATAATTTTCCTTCCACTTCACAATTATGTGGCACTTCGTGTTGGTCTATCACATAAAGTCCCAATAAAATACAATTACGTTTTTGGTTGTAACATGACAAAATGTGGAAAATAAATGTCATGGGGTATGAATACTTTTTCAAGGCACTGTATTTAAGAATTGTTTTTATCGAAAACTAATGAATATGGAGTTATTATGTAGTGGAAAGAAAGATTGGTCTAGGGCAGGTGTTTCCAAACTTTGAAAACAAAGGGCCAGTTCTCTGTTCTTATGGCTTTGGGGGTGGGGCAGACTGTGGCCAGTGTGCCAGTGAAAGAGATAGTGCCCCGTCATTGGTGTCAGTGGAAAGGATAGTGTGCCATCATTGGTGTCAGTGGAAGGGATAGTGTGCCATCATTGGTGTCAGTGGAAGGGATAGTGTGCCATCATTGGTGTCAGTGGGAGGAATAGTGCCCCATCATTGGTGCCAGTGGAAGGGATAGTGTGCCATAATTTGTATCAGTGTGAGGAATAGTGTCCCATCATTGGTGTCAGTGGAAGGAATA
Source organism: Rana temporaria (assembly GCF_905171775.1). NCBI lineage: Eukaryota > Metazoa > Chordata > Amphibia > Anura > Ranidae > Rana > Rana temporaria. The sequence goes on from NC_053492.1 coordinate 24,809,168, forward strand.
GTGTGCCAACTTTAGTATCAGTGGAAGGAATAATGCCCCATCATTGGTGTTAGTAGGAGGAATAGTGGCCAATCATTGGTGTCAGTGGAAGGAATGGTGCCCCATCATTGGTGTCATTAGAAAGAATAGTGTCTCATCATTGGTGTCAGTGGAAGGGATAGTATGCCATCATTGGTATAAGTGGGAGAAATAGTGCCCCATCATCAATGTCAGCAAATGAAATGTGCTCCATCATTGGTGTTAGTAGGAAGAATAGTGCCTGATCATTGGTAGCAGTGAAAGGCATAGTGCCCCATCATTGGTGTCAGTGGGAGAAATGGTGCTCCATCATTGGTGTCAGTGAGAGAAATGGTGCTCCATCATTGGTGTCAGTGAGAGAAATGGTGCTCCATCATTGGTGTCAGTGGGTGGAAGGATGCCCCAAGTGCCAGATAAAGGCAAGCATAGAGGCCACAGGCGGGACCGATACAACTACTCACGCAAATGCTCCCGATGCCTGACCTGATACTTTTTTTTCCCCCCCGAGAGCTGGTGGAGAGGGGGCGGAGAGCAGAGCAGTCCTCGCATGGAGGAGAGGAGAGCTGCTGCTGCCGCCTAGTCCCCTAAGACAAAGCCAAGTCCCCCCTCCCGCCGCTGCCGACATCTAGTTAATTTGCACTTGGGGAACACAACAGCTTTCATTTGAATAGATGTGTGTTCCCCGTCGCGCCTCATGTATAGACACTCCCCCTTGCCCAGAAACTTTGATAGACAGATCACCCGTCCCAGGATTGGACGGGTGATCTGTCTATCAAAGTGCCCAGGGAAGGGGGAGTGTCTATACATGATGAGGCGGGGAACACACAGCTATTCAAATGAAAGCTGTTATGTTTCCCCAGCGCTGATCAACTAGATGTCGGCAGGGGGGACTTGGCTTTCTCTTAGGGGACACAAGGCTGCATTAGGGACATGGCTGCATCAGGGACATGGCTGCATCAGGGACATGGCTGCATCAGGGACAAGGCTGCATCAGGGACATGGCTGCATCAGGGACATGGCTGCATCAGGGACAAGGCTGCATTAGGGACATGGCTGCATCAGGGACATGGCTGCATTAGGGACATGGCTGAATTTAGGGACAAGGCTGAATTTAGGGACAAGGCTGCATCTAGGGACAAGGCTTCATCTAGGGACAAGGCTGCATTTGAAAAATAGTATCGGTAATCGGTATCGGCAAGTACATGAAAAAAAGTATCGGTACTTGTACTCGGTCCTAAAAAAAGTGGTATCGGGACAACCCTAGAAGAAGTACATCCTCCGCACTTGTTCATGGGTCAAATTGGTGTCTAGATCTTGTTCCTATTTAGATCTAAAATGGAGATGTTGCTCTGGTGTAGACATCATAGGTCAAATAAAATCAAAGAATTTCCAAGCCTAACTCACCAACCAGCCTGCGACCAACCAAATTAACCAGTCTATCAATATGCATTAAAAACAGGGTTTTAGTTGCACGCATTTGCAAATGCATGCGTAAGCTGCAGGCCCCGCCAAGGCACCCTGTATCCTGCAGACCCTAACTCTAAATTTGGAGAGTCTCCACAGTGGGAGAACATGTATGCTGATGGATAGATGATGGGCAGATCACTGGAGGGAGCCCAACCCTCCTAAAAGGCGCAGGAACACAGTAGACAACTAGACACCCAGCACATTGCACAATGGGAGCAAAGGTGTCACTGCGTTGCCTGACCAATATGTCAACAAGACAAAAAAAGGTCACTGCCCCCACCTATAACTGGTCTTCACAGCAAGGAGCATTGGAAGGGCAAACACATGTCAAATAAAACCAAAGAATTTCCAAGCTCAACTTACCAACCAGCCTGTGACCAACCAAATTATCCTAACAGTATGTGTTAAAAACAGGGGTTTAGTTGCACACATTTGCAAATACATGAGTAAGCTGCAGGCCCCGTCAAGGCACCCTGTATCCTGCAGACCCTAACTCTAAATTTGGAGAGTCTCCACAGTGGGAGAACATGTATTCTGATAGATAGATAAAGGGAAGATGACTGGAGGGAACCCAACCCTCCAATCACCTGCCCTTCATCTATCCATCAAAATGTCTTGGGGACCCCCAGTTCACAGAATATGTCGCCCCATTTGGCCCCCCACCCCCTTCTACTTACCTGAGCCCTCATTCGATCCAGTGCTTTGCACGTCTGCAGCTCTTCTCTCCCCTCACTTCCGGGTCTCGCTGGCTTTACTGGGGCACTGGGAGCCATTGGCTCCCACTGTTGTCAATTAAAGCCAGTGACGAAAGAATGGTGGGCGGCGCCAAGTCACGATGTCTGTGTCAATGCACGCAGCAGCCGGACTTGAGAGCGAGCACGCATGAGTGCCCACATGGAAAGCGGCTTTCCTTTTGCTATGGCAGCACTTGAGCTGACTAGCACCCAAGCCGCGCTCTGTGTGTCCGGCTTGCCCACGTTCACTCCTCATTGGCTCACCGGCAGTGATTAACAGCACCAGGAACCAATGGCTCCCGCTGCTGTGTGAACCAGTAAGGAGAGAGAGACCCCGGAGAGACACTGTTTTCATGTATATGGCTGGATCGAGTTCGGGCTAGGGTAAGTATAATTGGGAGGTTGGGAACTGCACACAGAATGTTTTTTTTTTATAATCTTAATGCAAAGAATGCAGTAAGGTAATAAAACCTTGGGCCTTTAGAACCACTTTAATTATCGGGGGGGATTACTATTATCCTGAATTGTCGCAAGCTTGTGAACTATACTTGAGATACATTAACACACAGGAGGGGGTACTTGGTTTACTTGGTAAACACTGAATTATAAAAAGTGAACACACTTATCATAAGCTGAAAATTACTGATACTCACAGGATACTTTCCACTGGCTTATAATAAAATGAAAACACAAAGATGTACATTTCATGTTTTTTTTTATTGGTATTTTAATAAATGTCAGAGAGAAAAGCTGTTAGTAAATCCAATGGGGGTGATAACAAAGAGTGTCGCAAGCGCATAGCCAGCCCCACTCTTACAAACGGAGAAATAGGAGCGGATCCTGCAACTAGTAACAAGGGGGACACAAGATATTTTGTTAAATAGGAGCAATCTGTGTGTCAGTGACAATACAGCATAGAGAGCAGATGAGCTAGAGCTGTGTCACTTACCTGTATGTAGAGCCTGAGATGAACGAGGGTGGCCTCTTGCACAGTTTCCGTCCGAGCATCTCTGGATGCTGAGACAGGGTCTGCAGGGACGACGGAAAGGCTCAAGTGCCCGGGTGTAGACATTGTGAGCAGGTACTAGGGAGTGCTGAAATCTGAAGAGCAGAGGTACAGCTGGCAACACACCATAAAGGTGCCAAGTCCAACTGATGGTGAAGTCAGGTCCTACACCTAGTCAACTGACAGCCAAATAGAAGGACACCAGGACATAAGCAGAGTCAGGAGTAGGCAGGAGTCAGCAACAATTGGGCAGCAATGTACAGAATCTCTAGGCCAGTGGTCTCCAAACTGTGGCCCTAGGGCCGGATGCGGCCCTTTGCTTGCTTTTATCCGGCCCATGGAGCACTATACCTCCCAATGATACGAGACACTATTCTGCCATCTGACACCCACAATGGAGCACCATTTCTCCCACTGACACCACTAATGGGGCACTATTCCTACCTATGATACCAGCAATGGGGCACTATTCCCCCCCCTAATACCAGTTGTTTTCTCCCACTGATGCCAGGATAATTTTCACTCCCGCTGGCCAAAGTCCGGCCCTCCAAGAGTCTGAAGGACAATAAACCGGTCCTTTGTTTAGAATGTTTGGAGACCCCTGCTCTAGGCAGAAGCTTGGTCAGTGGTGCAGGCCAGGGTTGGTTGCGTGAGCAGACAGTGGATATAAGCAAAGAATATACTTGGGGGGGGGGGGGGGGGGCACACCCTAAAATGCGTTTACATTCAAGATAGTTTTGCTATAAGGCCAAAAAACAGTACAAAACAGATTGCAGCACACACATACACGAATGACATTTATCCTGCAAGGTTAGTTAAAAACACCTAAACATATTCAAAAAAATACGGGTTTTGGTCACACTGTATGGTCATATAGTGCTAAGCCTACCCCGAATTAGTGGGTCCTACCCTAGTAATAGAATGAAAGATCCTGTGTCTCAACCATGGGAGCCAAACTCCTCTATGTGGGAGAACTGCAGGGATTCCTCCTATGCACTGGTGGCCACTAATAGCCTTGCAGGATAAATGTGATTCTTGTATGTGTGCGCTGTAATCTGTTTTGTAGTGGCTATGAGTAGACAAGAGTAATGCAAGAGCAAGGTCAGAGAGGAAGCCAGGTCAGTAACAGGACCATGGATGCATAGTAGGAACTGGATCACAGGAACAAGGCTGAAGACCATACAGCAAAAAAACGCGGCATAGTTCCAGTTTAAATAGTCCACTTGGTGGCAGTGTACATGCACGAACGTCCTCGTGCTCATACGTATGGGCAATGATGTGCATGCAGTCTGTCTTCTATGCTCATAAAAATGTGCACACCTATGCACGCCATACCAGAGTGCCTTAGCCACACAGTTGGCACCAGAGGCGTAACTAGAATCTTCAGGGCCCCAAGTCCAAGAAACCATGAAGCCCCCCCCCCCCCCATACCTGGCCGAGGCACTCTCCACTGATCCCAGGGCCCTTTATTATGATCCCGCAGCGGGACGCTTCCTGCTATCTTGGGCCCCCCCCCCCCAACGCAAGTGCGAATGGTGCCACTGGTGTCAGTAGTTTTGTATAGACATGTGCAATTGGTTTTGGTCCGAATCTAGTTTTTGGTTACTCAGAGACTTGGATGTATCCGAATCTCTGAATGACAATAGTACCTGATTTAGTTAAAATTCCTTTAGTCTTAATTTGTTCATTCATTTTCTAATGAATTCCAGATTTTCAGAACAATTCAAATTTGGATCAGTCAAAAAATATAAATTAGTTGTCAGCTGAATGTAAACAGAATTATACAGAAAATACAAATTCAGGTCTGGTATGTATTTTAACCACTTAAGACCCGGACCAATATGCAGCTAAAGGACCCAAGGTGTTTTTACAATTTGGCACTGCGCTGCTTTAACTGGTAATTGCGCGGTCATGCAATGTTGTACCGAAACAAAATCTGCGTCCTTTTCTTCCCACAAATAGAGCTTTCTTTTGATGGTATTTGATTGCCTCTGCGATTTTTATTTTTTGCGATATCAACGGAAAAAGACTGAAAATTTTGAAAAAAATATGATATTTTCTACTTTTTGTTATAAGAAAAATCGAACAAACTAAATTTTAGTCAAACATTTAGGCCAAAATGTATTCAGCCGCATGTCTTTAGTAAAAAAAATTGCAATAAGCGTATATTTATTGGTTTTCGCAAAAGTTATAGCGTCTACAAAATAGGGTACATTTTCTGGAATTTACACAGCTTTTAATTTATGACTGCCTATCTCATTTCTTGAGGTGCTAAAATGGCAGGGCAGTACAAACCCCCCCAAATGAACCCATTTTGGAAAGTAGACACCCCAAGGAAACTGCTGAGAGGCATGTTGAGTCCATTGAATATTTTTTTTTGTCCCAAGTGATTGAATAATGACAAAAAAAAAAATGTTTTTTTTTATAAAAAGTTGTCACTAAATGATATATTGCTCACACATGCCATGGTTATATGTAGAATTGCACCCCAAAATACATTCTGCTGCTTCTTCTGAGTACGGGGATACCACATGTTTGGGACTTTTTGGGAGCCTAGCCACGTACGGGACCCCGAAAACCAAGCACTGCCTTCAGCATTTCTAAGGGCGCAAATTTTTGATTTCACTCCTCACTACCTATCACAGTTTTGAAGGCCATAAAATGCCAAAATAGCATAAAACCCCCCCAAAATGACCCCATTTTGGAAAGTAGACACCCCAAGCTATTTGCTCAGAGGCATGTCGAGTCCATGGAATATTTTATATTTTGACACAAGTTGCGGGAATATGACAAACTGATTTTTTTTTTTTTGCACAAAGTTGTCACTAAATGATATATTGCTCACATATGCCATGGTTATATGTGGAATTGCACCCCAAAATACATTCTGCTGCTTCTCCTGAGTACGGGGATACCACATGTGTGGGACTTTTTGGGAGCCTAGCCGCGTATGGGACCCCGAAAACCAAGCACAACCTTCAAGATTTCTAAGGGCATACATTTTTTATTTCACTCCTCAATACCTATCACTACCTATCACAGTTTTGAAGGCCATAAAATGCCAAGATGGCACACAACCCCCCCAAATGACCCCATTTTGGAAATAAGACACCCCAAGCATGTTGAGCCCATTGAATATTAATTTTTTTTGCCCCAAATGATTGAATAATGACCAAAATTTTTTTTTTTTTTACAAAAAGTTGTCACTAAATTATCTATTGCTCACACATGCCATGGACATATGTGGAATTACACCCCAAAATACATTCTGCTGCTTCTCCTAAGTACGGGGATATTACATGTGTGGGACTTTTTGGGAGCCTAGCCGCATACGGGACCCCAAAAACCAATCACCGCCTTCAGGCTTTCTAAGGCCGCGTACACACGGACGGACAATCCGATGAAAACGGTCCGCCGGACCGTTTTCATTGGACATGTCCTCTGCCGGATTTTGGTCTGATGTGTGTACACACCATCAGACCAAAATCCCCGCGGACAGCGAACGCGGTGACGTGGTCGCGACGTGACTGCGACGATGACGCGGCAACGTGCGCGACCCTGGAAGGTCAATGCTTCCACGCATGCGTTGAATCACTTTGACGCATGCGAGGGCTTTCGGCCGAGCGGACATATCCGGTGAGTCGTACAGTTTCTTAGCATGCTATGAAACATTTGTCCGCTGGAAACCTGTCCGCTCGGCCGGGAATCCGGTCCGGTCGGCCGTACACACGACCGAACATGTCCGCGGAAACTGGTCCGCGGACCAGTTTCAGCAGACATGTTCGGTCGTGTGTACTAGGCCTCAGAGTGTACATTTTTGATTTCACTCCTCACTACCTATCAGTTTCGAAGGCCATAAAATGCCAAAATAGCACAAAAAAAACCCAAATTACCCAATTTTGGAAAGTAGACACCGCAAGCTATTTGCTGAGAGGCATAGTGAGTATTTTACAGCTCTCATTTGTTTTTGAAAATGAAGAAAGAAAATAAAAATGTTATTTTTTTTCTTTTTTAATTTTTCAAAACTTTGTGACAAAAAGCGAGATCTGCAAAATACTCACCATACCTCTCAGCAAATAGCTTGGGGTGCCTACTTTTCAAAATGGGGTTATTTGGGGGGATTTTACACCCTTAGAAAGCCTGAAGGCGGTGCTTGGTTTTTGGGGTCCCATACGTGGCTAGGCTCCCAAAAAGTCTCACACATGTGGTATCCCCGTACTCAGGAGAAGCAGCAGAATATATTTTGGGGTGTAATTCCACATATGCCCATGGCATGTTTGAGCAATATATCATTTAGGGACAACTTTGCGCAAAAAAAAAATAAAAAAAATAATAATTCTTTTTCCCCCCAACTTGTGTCAAAATATAAAATATTCCATGGACTCGAGATGCCTCTCAGCAAATAGCTTGGGGTGTCTACTTTCCAAAATGGGGTCATTTGGGGGGGGGGGTTGAATTATCCTGGCATTTTATGCACAACATTTAGAAGCTTATGTCATACATCACCCACTCTTCTAACCACTTAAAGACAAAGCCCTTTCTGACACTGTGGCCCAGATTCTCAACCGAGATACGACAGCGTATCTCCAGATACGCCGTCGTATCTCTGCGTTGAGCCGTCGTATCTATGCGACTGATTCTTAGAATCAGTTACGCATAGATATCCATTAGATCCGACAGGCGTAAGTCTCTTACGCCGTCGGATCTTAAGTGCATTTTTTTTTTGGCCCGCTAGGTGGCACTTTCGGTGAAATCTGCGTCAAGTATGCAAATTAGCTAGATACGCGAATTCCCGAACGTACGCGCGGCCGACGCAGTGAAGTTACAACGTTTATTTTAGGCTTTTCCCGGCGTATAGTTGCCCCTGCTATATGAGGCGCAGCCAATGTTAAGTATGGCCGTCGTTCCCGCGCGTTTTAAAAAGTTGCGTTGTTTGCGTAAGTCGTCCGTGAATGGGGCTGGACGTCATTTACGTTCACATCGAAACCAATGACGTACTTGCGACGTCATTTGGAGCAATGCACACTGGGATATTTTACGGACGGCGCATGCGCAGTTCGTTGGGTGCGGGGACGCGCTTCATTTAAATGATACACGCCCTCTACCCGCCGAATGTGAATTCCGCCGGGTGATTTACGCTACGCCGCCGCAACTTACGGAGCAAGTGCTTTGAGAATACAGCACTTGCCCATGTAAGTTGCGGAGGCGTAACGTAAATGAGATACGTTACGCCCGCACAATTTTGCGACGATCTACGTGAATCTGCCCCTGTTTGTTTACATAAAAACATATTTATTTTTTTGCAAGAAAGTTAAGTTGAACCCCCAAACATTATATATTTTTTTTAAAGCAAAGGCCCTACAGATTAAAATGGTGGGTGTTGCATTTTTTTTTTCCACACAGTATTTGAGCAGCGATTTTTCAAACGCATTTTTTTGGGGAAAAAATACACTTTTTTTTAATTTAAAGCACTAAAACACACTAAATTGCCCAAATTATTGATGAAATAAAAAAGATGGTCTTAGGCCGAGTACATGGATACCAAACACGACATACTTTAAAATTGCGCACAAACGCGCAGTGGCGACAAACTACATACATTTTTAAAAGCCTTTACAGGTTACCACATTTGATTTACAGAGGATGTCTACTGCTAAAATTACTGCCCTCGATCTGCCCTTCGTGGTGATACCTCACATGCATGGTACAATTGCTGTTTACATATGACTCCAGACCGACGCTTGCGTTCGCCTTTGCGCAAGAGCAGGGGGGGACAGGGATGCTTTTTTTTTTTTTATTTAGCTTTTTTTATTTGTAAACTATTCCTTCCATTTTATTTATTTTTTACCATTTTTATTGTTATCTCAAGGAATGTAAATATCCCTTATGATAGCAATAGTTAGTGACAGGTACTCTTTTCTTTTTTTAAATGGGGTCTATTAGACCCTAGATCTTTCCTTTGCCCTCAAAGCATCTGACAACACCAAGATCTGTGTGATAAAATGCTTTCCCAATTTCCCAATGGCGCTGTTTATATCTGGGGGGGGGGACATTCCCTCCCACTGAATGTAAAAGCAGTCTAGAGGCTAATTAGCCGCTAGGACTGCTTTTGCATGAAAGCCGACCGCTGGCTGAAAAGAATGATACCAAGATGATGCCTAAACCTGCAGGCATCATTCTGGTATAACCATTCAAAGTCCAGCAACATATCAGTACGTTGATGGTTCTTGTTGGACATGTATTGTAATCTTTTTTTTCATGCAGCCTGTTGGCTGAACGAAAAAAAGATTGATCGGTGGGTATGCCCACCATTAGAATACCTCCCTTCATCCACCCACTTCTAATGATGGGCATACATGCGCCATTTATATATGCCGAAGCATGGGGGCATCCTCCCGCAAAATAGTTATGCCACGTACACACGGTCGGACTTTTCCACGGGCAAGCCTCCGTTGGAATTTCGACCGTATGTACGCGGCATAAAAAGTTATGCCGCGTACAAACGGTCAGACTTTTCCACGGGAAAGCCTCCGTAGGAATGTCAACCGTATGTACGCAGCATTAGGAGCAAAATCGCTCCTCCGCCCCTAATGCCCCCATGCTTTGGCATATATGCTCTTTTTTTAACTGTGGTGGTGAAATCACCTCCTACATCGTTGGAGTCGTGGCTTTATATATCGTGGGAGCAAACGCTGTTGCTGTCACGCTAAATAAATCTGTGCTGCAACTGAATGGCGTACCTGCTAAGCAAATGATGGTTAACATTAAAACAAAGTAACATTCCAGTATAACAGTAAGATCATGCCATACCTGCAAAGCAAATACCAAAAAAAAAAAACAGTAAAAAATAAAACATTTTTTAACGCAACCTGTGCCTAAAATATATATATGCCGAAGCATGGGGGCATCCTCCCGCAAAAAAGTTATGCCACGTACACACGGTCGGACTTTTCCACGGGCAAGCCTCTGTCGGAATTTTGACCGTATGTACGCGGCATAAAAAGTTATGCCGTGTACACACGGGCGGACTTTTCCACGGGAAAACCTCCGTAGGAATGTCGACCGTATGTACGCGGCATTAGGAGCAAAATCGCTCCTCCGCCCCTAATGCCCCCATGCTTTAGCATATATGCTCTTTTTTTAACTGTGGTGGTGAAATCACCTCCTACAGCACTGGAGTCACGGCTTTATATATCGTGGGAGCAAACGCTGTTGCTGTCAAGATAAATAAGTCCGCGCAACAGCTGAATGGCGTACCTGAAAACAGTAAAGTAAATTACATACCTGAAAAGCAAGCATGAAAAAACATAACAATAAAACTTTGCAGAATAGAATACAGTAAAAAAGAGCAGAACAATAGAGAGGGAGAGAACAATAAAACGACAACTATTTTTTTTTTTATTTAATTTTTTTTTTTGTGTTTTTATTTTTTACTTTTTTTTAACACTTTTTTTTGTAACTGTAACTGTTCAACTTTTGCTGTTTACATATGACTCCAGACCGATGCTTGCGTTCGCCTTTGCGCAAGAGCAGGGGGGGACAAGGATGCTTTTTTATTTTTTTATTTAGCTTTTTTTATTTGTAAACTGTTCCTTCCATTTTATTTATTTTTTTACCATTTTTATTGTTATCTCAAGGAATGTAAATATCCCTTATGATAGAAATAGTTAGTGACAGGTACTCTTTTTTTTTTTAAATGGGGTCTATTAGACCCTAGATCTTTCCTCTGCCCTCAAAGCATCTGACCACACCAAGATCTGTGTGATAAAATGCTTTCCCAATTTCCCAATGGCGCTGTTTATATCTGGGGGGGGGGACATTCCCTCCCATTGAATGTAAAAGCAGTCTAGAGGCTAATTAGCCGCTAGGACTGCTTTTACATGAAAGCCGACCGCTGGCTGAAAAGAATGATACCAAGATGATACCAAAACCTGCAGGCATCATTCTGGTATAACCATTCAAAGTCCAGCAACTTACCAGTACGTTGATGGTTCTTGTTGGACATGTATTGTGATCTTTTTTTTCATGCAGCCTGTTGGCTGAACGAAAAAAAGATTGATTGGTGGGTATGCCCACCATTAGAATACCTCCCTTCATCCACCCACTTCTAATGATGGGCATACATGCACCATTTATATATGCCAAAGCATGGGGGCATCCTCCCGCAAAAAAGTTATGCCGCGTACACACGGTCAGACTTTTCCACGGGAAAACCTCCGTAGGAATGTCGACCGTATGTACGCGGCATTAGGAGCAAAATCGCTCCTCCGCCCCTAATGCCCCCATGCTTCGGCATAAATGCCCTTTTTTTAACTGTGGTGGTGAAATCACCTCCTACATCGTTGGAGTCGCGGCTTTATATATCGTGGGAGCAAACGATGTTGCTGTCACGCTAAATAAATCTGCGCTGCAACTGAATGGCGTACCTGCTAAGCAAATGATGGTTAACATTAAAACAAAGTAACATTCCAGTATAACAGTAAGATCATGCCATACCTGCAAAGCAAATACCAAAAAAAAAAAAACATAGTAAAGAATAATTTTTTTTTTAACGCAACCTGTGCCTAAAATATATATATGCCGAAGCATGGGGGCATCCTCCCGCAAAAAAAGTTATGCCACGTACACACAGTCAGACTTTTCCACGGGCAAGCCTCTGTCGGAATTTCGACCGTATGTACGCGCCATAAAAAGTTATGCCGCATACACACGGGCGGACTTTTCCACGGGAAAACCTCCGTAGGAATGTCGACCGTATGTACGCGGCATTAGGAGCAAAATCGCTCCTCCGCCCCTAATGCCCCCATGCTTCGGCATATATGCCCTTTTTTTAACTGTGGTGGTGAAATCACCTCCTACAGCACTGGAGTCACGGCTTTATATATCGTGGGAGCACCACTGTAACCCCCTACTCATCTGCCCCACTGTACTACCACTGTACTATCCTTCACTGTACTATCCTTCACTGTACTATCCTTCACTGTTCTATCCTTCACTGTTCTATCCTTCACATTTGCCCCACCACTGTACTACCCTGCACATATGCTCCACCTGCTCATCTGCCCCACCACTGTACTACCCTGCACATCTACCCCACCACTGTACTACCCTGCACATCTGCCCCACCACTGTACTACCCTGCACATCTGTCCCACCACTGTACTACCCTGCACATCTGCTCCAACTTTGTAACCCCCTGCTCATCTGCACCACCACTGTACTACCCTACACATCTGCTCATCTGCCCCACCACTCTACTACCCTGCACATCTGCCCCACCACTGTACTACCCTGCACATCTGCCCCACCACTGTACTACCCTGCACACCTGCCCCACCACTGTAACCCCCTACTCATCTGCCCCACCACTGTACTATCCTTCACATCTGCTCCACCACTGTACTACCCTGCACATCTTCTCCACCACTGTGCTACCCTGCACATCTGCCCCACCACTGTAACCCCCTACTCATCTGCCCCACCACTGTACTATCCTTCACATCTGCCCCACCACTGTACTACCCTGCACATATGCCCCACCTGCTCATCTGCCCCACCACTGTACTACCCTGCACATCTACCCCACCACTGTACTACCCTGCACATCTGCTCCACCACTGTAACCCCCTGCTCATCTGCCCCACCACTGTACTACCCTTCACATCTGCCCCACCACTGTACTACCCTGCACATCTGCCCCACTACTGTACTACCCTGCACATCTGCCCCACCACTGTACTACCCTACACATCTGCCCCACCTGCACATCTGCCCCACCACTCTACTACCCTGAACATCTGCCCCACCACTGTACTACCCTGCACATCTGCCCCACCACTGTACTACCCTGCACACCTGCCCCACCACTGTAACCCCCTGCTCATCTGCCCCACCACTGTACTACACTGCACATCTGCCCCACCACTGTACTACCCTGCACATCTGTCCCACCTGCTCATCTGCCCCACCACTGTACTACCCTGCACATCTACCCCACCACTGTACTACCCTGCACATTTGCCCCACCACTGTACTACCCTGCACATCTGTCCCACCACTGTACTACCCTGCACATCTGCTCCACCTGTGTAACCCCCTGGTCATCTGCCCCACCACTGTACTACCCTACACATCTGTCCCACCACTCTACTACCCTGCACATCTGCTCCACCACTGTAACCCCCTGCTCATCTGCCCCACCACTGTACTACCCTTCACATCTGCCCCACCACTGTACTACCCTTCACATCTGCCCCACCACTGTACTACCCTGCACATCTGCCCCACCACTGTACTACCCTACACATCTGCCCCACCTGCTCATCTGCCCCACCACTCTACTACCCTGCACATCTGCCCCACTGCTGTACTACCCTGCACATCTGCCCCACCACTGTAACCCCCTGCTCATCTGCCCCACCACTGTACTACCCTGCACATCTGCCCCACCACTGTACTACCCTGCACATCTGCCCCACTACTGTACTACCCTGCACACCTGCCCCACCACTGTAACCCCCTGCTCATCTGCCCCACCACTGTACTACCCTGCACATCTGCCCCACCACTGTACTACCCTGCACATCTGCCCCACCACTGTACTACCCTGCACATGTACCCCACCACTGTACTACCCTGCACATCTGTCCCACCACTGTACTACCCTGCACATCTGCTCCACCTTTGTAACCCCCTGCTCATCTGCCCCACCACTGTACTACCCTTCACATCTGCCCCACCACTGCACTAACCTGCACATCTGCCCCACCACTGTACTACCCTGCACATCTGCCCCACCACTGTACTACCCTACACATCTGCCCCACCACTCTACTACCCTGCACATCTGCCCCACCACTGTACTACCCTGCACATCTGCCCCACCACTGTACTACCCTGCACACCTGCCCCACCACTGTAACCCCCTGCTCATCTGCCCCACCACTGTACTACCCTGCACATCTTCTCCACCACTGTGCTACCCTGCACATCTGCCCCACCACTGTAACCCCCTACTCATCTGCCCCACCACTGTACTATCCTTCACATCTGCCCCACCACTGTACTACCCTGCACATATGCCCCACCTGCCCCACCACTGTACTACCCTGCACATCTACCCCACCACTGTACTACCCTGCACATCTGCTCCACCACTGTAACCCCCTGCTCATCTGCCCCACCACTGTACTACCCTTCACATCTGCCCCACCACTGTACTACCCTGCACATCTTCTCCACCACTGTGCTACCCTGCACATCTGCCCCACCACTGTAACCCCCTGCTCATCTGCCCCACCACTGTACTACCCTTCACATCTGCCCCACCACTGTACTACCCTTCACATCTGCCCCACCACTGTACTACCCTGCACATCTTCTCCACCACTGTGCTACCCTGCACATCTGCCCCACCACTGTAACCCCCTACACATCTACCCCACCACTGTACTACCCTGCACATCTGCTCCACCACTGTAACCCCCTGCTCATCTGCCCCACCACTGTACTACCCTACACATCAGCCCCACCACTCTACTACCCTGCACATCTTCTCCACCACTGTGCTACCCTGCACATCTGCCCCACCACTGTAACCCCCTACTCATCTGCCCCACCACTGTACTATCCTTCACATCTGCCCCACCACTGTACTACCCTGCACATATGCCCCACCTGCTAATCTGCCCCACCACTGTACTACCCTGCACATCTGCTCCACCACTGTAACCCCCTGCTCATCTGCCCCACCACTGTACTACCCTGCACATCTGCCCCACTACTGTACTACCCTGCACATCTGCCCCACCACTGTACTACCCTACACATCTGCCCCACCACTCTACTACCCTGCACATCTGCCCCACCACTGTACTACCCTGCACACCTGCCCCACCACTGTAACCCCCTGCTCATCTGCCCCACCACTGTACTACACTGCACATCTGCCCCACCACTGTACTACCCTGCACATCTGTCCCACCTGCTCATCTGCCCCACCACTGTACTACCCTGCACATCTACCCCACCACTGTACTACCCTGCACATTTGCCCCACCACTGTACTACCCTGCACATCTGTCCCACCACTGTACTACCCTGCACATCTGCTCCACCTGTGTAACCCCCTGGTCATCTGCCCCACCACTGTACTACCCTGCACATCTGCTCCACCACTGTAACCCCCTGCTCATCTGCCCCACCACTGTACTACCCTTCACATCTGCCCCACCACTGTACTACCCTGCACATCTGCCCCACCACTGTACTACCCTGCACATCTGCCCCACCACTGTACTACCCTACACATCTGCCCCACCTGCTCATCTGCCCCACCACTCTACTACCCTGCACATCTGCCCCACTGCTGTACTACCCTGCACATCTGCCCCACCACTGTACTACCCTGCACACCTGCCCCACCACTGTAACCCCCTGCTCATCTGCCCCACCACTGTACTACCCTGCACATCTGCCCCACCACTGTACTACCCTGCACATCTGCCCCACCACTGTACTACCCTACACATCTGCCCCACCTGCTCATCTGCCCCACCACTCTACTACCCTGCACATCTGCCCCACCACTGTACTACCCTGCACACCTGCCCCACCACTGTAACCCCCTGCTCATCTGCCCCACCACTGTACTACACTGCACATCTGCCCCATCACTGTACTACCCTGCACATCTGTCCCACCTGCTCATCTGCCCCACCACTGTACTACCCTACACATCTACCCCACCACTGTACTACCCTTCACATCTGCCCCACCACTGTACTACCCTGCACATCTGCCCCACCACTGTACTACCCTGCACATCTGCCCCACCACTGTACTACCCTACACATCTGCCCCACCTGCTCATCTGCCCCACCACTCTACTACCCTGCACATCTGCCCCACTGCTGTACTACCCTGCACATCTGCCCCACCACTGTACTACCCTGCACACCTGCCCCACCACTGTAACCCCCTGCTCTTCTGCCCCACCACTGTACTACCCTGCACATCTGCCCCACCACTGTACTACCCTGCACATCTGCCCCACCACGGTACTACCCTGCACACCTGCCCCACCACTGTAACCCCCTGCTCATCTGCCCCACCACTGTACTACCCTGCACATCTGCCCCACCACTGTACTACCCTGCACATCTGCCCCACCACTGTACTACCCTGCACATCTACCCCACCACTGTACTACCCTGCACATCTGTCCCACCACTGTACTACCCTGCACATCTGCCCCACCACTGTACTACCCTGCACATCTGCCCCACCACTGTACTACCCTGCACACCTGCCCCACCACTGTAACCCCCTGCTCATCTGCCCCACCACTGTACTACCCTGCACATCTTCTCCACCACTGTGCTACCCTGCACATCTGCCCCACCACTGTAACCCCCTACTCATCTGCCCCACCACTGTACTATCCTTCACATCTGCCCCACCACTGTACTACCCTGCACATATGCCCCACCTGCTAATCTGCCCCACCACTGTACTACCCTGCACATCTACCCCACCACTGTACTACCCTGCACATCTGCTCCACCACTGTAACCCCCTGCTCATCTGCCCCACCACTGTACTACCCTGCACATCTGCCCCACTACTGTACTACCCTGCACATCTGCCCCACCACTGTACTACCCTACACATCTGCCCCACCTGCTCATCTGCCCCACCACTCTACTACCCTGCACATCTGCCCCACCACTGTACTACCCTGCACACCTGCCCCACCACTGTAACCCCCTGCTCATCTGCCCCACCACTGTACTACACTGCACATCTGCCCCACCACTGTACTACCCTGCACATCTGTCCCACCTGCTCATCTGCCCCACCACTGTACTACCCTGCACATCTACCCCACCACTGTACTACCCTGCACATTTGCCCCACCACTGTACTACCCTGCACATCTGTCCCACCACTGTACTACCCTGCACATCTGCTCCACCTGTGTAACCCCCTGGTCATCTGCCCCACCACTGTACTACCCTGCACATCTGCTCCACCACTGTAACCCCCTGCTCATCTGCCCCACCACTGTACTACCCTTCACATCTGCCCCACCACTGTACTACCCTGCACATCTGCCCCACCACTGTACTACCCTGCACATCTGCCCCACCACTGTACTACCCTACACATCTGCCCCACCTGCTCATCTGCCCCACCACTCTACTACCCTGCACATCTGCCCCACTGCTGTACTACCCTGCACATCTGCCCCACCACTGTACTACCCTGCACACCTGCCCCACCACTGTAACCCCCTGCTCATCTGCCCCACCACTGTACTACCCTGCACATCTGCCCCACCACTGTACTACCCTGCACATCTGCCCCACCACTGTACTACCCTGCACATCTGCCCCACCACTGTACTACCCTGCACACCTGCCCCACCACTGTAACCCCCTGCTCATCTGCCCCACCACTGTACTACCCTGCACATCTGCCCCACCACTGTACTACCCTGCACATCTGCCCCACCACTGTACTACCCTGCACATCTACCCCACCACTGTACTACCCTGCACATCTGTCCCACCACTGTACTACCCTGCACATCTGCTCCACCTTTGTAACCCCCTGCTCATCTGCCCCACCACTGTACTACCCTTCACATCTGCCCCACCACTGCACTAACCTGCACATCTGCCCCACCACTGTACTACCCTGCACATCTGCCCCACCACTGTACTACCCTACAGATCTGCCCCACCACTGTACTACCCTGCACATCTGCCCCACCACTGTACTACCCTGCACATCTGCCCCACCACTGTACTACCCTGCACATCTGCCCCACCTGAAAGCAGTGGGCCTGTGTGCAGGATCATAATTTGGACCCTCGAAATACATTCTTAAATCACCATGGCCAATTAAAATAAGGAATTGGGACTATGTCTCATGGGAAAATTCCTTCAAAACATGTTATCCCCCAGTGTAAATCCCCTGCAGTGTATACCGCCCCCCCCCCCCCACGTGTAAATTCTCCCGCCCCCCCCCCCCCCCCCACGTGTAGTCTTTTACTGTATAATCCCCCAAGTGGAATGCCACCAAATAAATCCCTGCAGTGTGACTCCACCACAGTGTATCCCCCCAACCGCTCCATGTAAATCCCTCTAGTGGGATTCCCCCCTGATGTAGTCTCCTAGTGTAAATCCTTCTTTCAGTCTAATCCTAACAGTGTAATTCCCCCAATGATATCCCTCCAGTGTAAATCCCCCCCCCTGTGTAACCCCCCTTTTGTGAATCCACTAAGTGTAATCCCTCCAATATGAATCCCCCAAAGTGTATCCCCCCCTCCATGTAATTCCTCCCAGTGGCATCCCCTCAGATCCCGCTGGTGTAATCTCCCAGTGTAATCCCCCCCCCCCCACTCAGTCTAATCCCCCAAGTGTAATGCCCCCCATTGAAATCCCTTCAGTGTGAATCCAGCACAGTGTAGCCCCCAACCGATCCATGTAAATCCCTCTAGTGGGATCCCCCTGGTGTAATCGCCCAGTGTAAACCCCCCTCTGTGTAATCCTAACAGTGTGATTCCCCCAAGTGTAGTCAAGTGTAATGCCCCCAATGAAATCCCTCCAGTTTAAATCCTCCCCATGTAACCCCCCTTTTGTGAATCTCCCAAGTGTAATCCCTCCACTGTGAATCACCCAAAGTGTAACCCCCTCCAAGTAAATACTCCCAGTGGGATCCCCCCAGATCCTCCTGGTGTAACCCCCCCCCCCTACTTAGTATAATCATCACAGTGGGATCCTCCAAGTGTAATGCCCCCAATGAAATCCCTCCAGTTTAAATCCTCCCCATGTAACCCCCCTTTTGTGAATCTCCCAAGTGTAATCCCTCCACTGTGAATCACCCAAAGTGTAACCCCCTCCAAGTAAATACTCCCAGTGGGGTCCCCCCAGATCCTCCTGGTGTAACCCCCCCCCTACTTAGTATAATCATCACAGTGGGATCCTCCAAGTGTAATGCCCCCAATGAAATCCCTCCAGTTTAAATCCTCCCCATGTAACCCCCCTTTTGTGAATCTCCCAAGTGTAATCCCTCCACTGTGAATCACCCAAAGTGTAACCCCCTCCAAGTAAATACTCCCAGTGGGATCCCCCCAGATCCTCCTGGTGTAACCCCCCCCCCCTACTTAGTATAATCATCACAGTGTGATCCTCCAAGTGTAATGCCCCCAATGAAATCCCTCCGGTGTAAATCCTCCCTGTGTAACCACCCTTTTGTGAATCTCCCGAGTGTAATCCCTCCAGTGTGAATCTCCCAAAGTGTATCCCCCCTCCAAGTAAATACTCCCAGTGGAATCCCCCCCAGATTCCCCTGGTGTAATCTCCCAGTGTAAATCCCTCTCCCCAGTGTAATGCCCCCAATGAAATCCCTCCAGTGTAAATCACAGATGCTACAGTGAATTATGCGTTGTTTGGTCTGACATACAGCTTGCTGTACACCAAATATAACAACATGCCGGCATCAACATGATAGCAGAATATCTCCATGGTTGGTGATCTGCTATAATGATGCTTTACGATGTCAGCAATGTGAATAAGAACAGACCTTTCGCCGATGCTGACTTTAATTTGGTGATCCGCTTCAATTTCTATTGTCAGCCGTTCTCTCATCAGCTTCTTGGTCTCCTTACCTGTGGTGCCAGTAATGACACCTTTGTTCTGCAGTTTTGCTGCAGTATATTTTACCACTCTAGTGGGTGACTTTGGGCTGACCAGTTTACGAAGCCAACTCTTCCTATTTTGCTTCTCCTCCTCCTTCAGCCCCGATATCTTAACATCATCTTGCTTTTCCGTCTCCTTCTGCATCTTTCTTTTCCCTTTGTCCTTTATAGTCATACCAGTATTGGATGACTTTGGGTTGACCAGATTACAAAACCAGGTCCTCTTCTTCCTATTTTGCTTCTCCTCCTCGTTCCTCTCCTCCTTCAGCCCTGATATCTTAACATCATCTTGCTTCTCCGTCTCCTTCTGCATCTTTCTTTTCCCTTTGTCCTTTATAGTCATACCAGTATTGGATGACTTTGGGTTGACCAGATTACAAAACCAGGTCCTCTTCTTCCTATTTTGCTTCTCCTCCTCGTTCCTCTCCTCCTTCAGCCCTGATATCTTAACATCATCTTGCTTTTCCGTCTCCTTCTGCATCTTTCTTTTCCCTTTGTCCTTTATAGTCATACCAGTATTGGATGACTTTGGGCTGACCAGATTACAAAACCAGGTCCTCTTCTTCCTATTTTGCTTCTCCTCCTCGTTCCTCTCCTCCTTCAGCCCTGATATCTTAACCTCATCTTTCTTCTCTATCTCCGTCTTTGTGTTCCCTTTTTCCTTCATGGTCACACCAGTATTAGAAGACTTTTGTCTTACTAAGTTTTCAAGGCAGCTGTTCCAGAACCTCTGATTCTGATCTATATGGTGCTGGTAGTATGTGGATCTGGCGCTGAGGGCATCCACTGCCTGTCTAATCTTCGTTATTTCAGCTTTTTGCTGCAGTTGAAGTTCGTTTTCCGTTGAGATATCCTTGGCGAGATTGTTCAGGATATCTTGAAAGTCCATTGATTTTGAAAGCCCAGATTTTGGGTTTGTCAAATTGTTCAGTTTAGCATCCTTTAAAGCCCTTTGGCTTGTCAAATTCCTTTCTTTAGGTGAAATATATTTGCCGTCTAAGGTGAGGTAGACGTGAAATTTACTCAGAGCCTTACCTCTGGAAGCAGCAACTGCATCCTCACCAAAAAGAAGCTCTTTAACCTGAGGAACAGGTCCAAGAGACTCGAACATTCTATAAAGGGTGTCCATTTGGTCTGGGAAGACCACTTTTTTATATTTTGAAAGCAAGTTCAGTGTGTCTACAATTTGTATTACAGTGAGCCTTATCACTGGCTTCTTCAGAGAAGTAAAATCAGAATATTCATTGAAGCCAAATTCCTGCTCTGGTTCTGGAATTTTCAAAAAATCCTCAAACATTCTCCTGAAATGTGGGTATTGTTTTACCATGTACTTATTTTGCATGGCGGCATTAGCTTTTTCCATGGGGAAGAGAATGTTACTCATGAGGTGACCGACAAGCACAGCCACGGCATTGAGGTTCTCTTTTTGCCCTGAATCTTCTTTCACTCTGGTTTTAATTATGCCAGCTTCACCTGGGCAAATTATAAATGGCAGCAAATATTGGTAGATGAAAAAGCCAAGAGTCTCCAGGACTTCATCTTCAGTTGCCTGGGGGAACTTTTTGTGCAGGGCTTGTCTTAAGACTTTTGCCACATACCTAATTCCATAAGGTATACTGTGCACATGACCGAATACTGCGTATAAGACGAAATCTGCTAAGTCAAGTATGGCAACAGGTTTCTCTGTTAAAAAGTATTGTAAGTGAAAAATCTCGTTTATCACTGGAGTGAGATTTTTGTTGAGGGCATTGCATTTTGCAAGCTTCCTGTAAAAGCTGAAGGCTGTCTTAATGCTCTTAAATCTTTCTTTAGATATATCCTTGATATGAGTACAATTTTGCTTGACCTCATACTGAATGGCATTTTCCAAAAGCTTCAAAAAATGATATTCTTCTCGTGGCGGTATGGCCTTTTTGTACAGTCTGGGAAGGAGCCCTGTAAGAGTGGTATAGTCATGTTCCGACATCTGACAGATAAGCTTGGACAGGTAGTTTGGTTGGGTCTGTAAGTGATAAAAGATGTGCTGATAGGGCTCCATTATCTGCTGCTTCTTCTGCAGCTCAAACATGTGTCGCCTGTCTACGAACATACCCTCTTCAATGAGATATCTGTTGTCCATGTTCAGTTTAGGGTATCGGCCCACAACTTTTTCTAGTATCTGTTTGGAACTCACAAAAGTTGATATTTTCTGGTCCCAGGTATCCAACTCTTCTTTTAGCTTTTGGGTGGCTTTAATTTTAGCAGAAACGTCACCCCTTAGGTCATTTAGCAGCAACCCTTGGAGAAAAGTGATATCCAAGGGGCCCGAGGAATGGGAATCCTTTTGGCTGGCACAAACGGATGAAAATTTTGTGTCAAAAAAATCCTTGGAAAGCTGTCTGGCGTGTCCGCTCCCGACAATGGAGCGTGTTTTTACAATGGCATCGTCATTGCCTTTGAAAAATAGCTTTTTCGTTTTTTCGATGCCTACCGTATCCTTTTTAACCTCCTCGTCCTTTTCCATCACGGAGGATGACAGACACTGAATAGTGTGGCGAAGATAAGAGGAGATGAACGATTTACGTAGAGTTACCATAGCTGTAAAACCTGTAAAAGAAAAGAAAACTGGTTATAATAATGTTCTTTTGTTGAAATAAAAAAAAAAAAGGTTGAGGTGAATGGGGGAAAAAAAATACTGCTTGTTCAGAATATGGAAATATATGGATGAAGTTTCTTACTTGTTTCAGCTGTGGTCAGTTTATGAGAAATGTAATAATTAGAACACTTAAATGCAGATAAAAATATGATAATAAAGATTGCGGCTTCAGCAATGTAAAGCAGCACTGTTCACTTCAAGATCCAGAGTAAACTGCCGGTCTGCTGGCTGTTACTGGCTAACCTAGCTTTGGCCTCACTATGACATCACTCAGAGGTCACATGACCCAAGTGAGCAGAGCTTATTGGCTGCTATTTTTAGAACAAACAGCTCTGTTCTAATGATCCCAATACTATGTTATACAAAGAGCTATACACAGTAACTGTCAACAATAACTGTCAACAAAGCTCTAACACCCAGATAATTGTCTTTATTGGGATCACACGATTTTAATATTCAAATTCAACTGCATGGAAAAATAAATGTAACGTTTTATACATCAAAATAAAAATCGGTGTCCTTGTGTGTTAGCTTTGTGAATTAAGTTTATAGGGTGTCATTTTAAAAGGAAAAGTTGCTGAAATCAATAAATATGTCAAATGTTCATTTACATCAGTATTTTCTTGGGGGGGGGGGGGGGTTGCTAGGCAACTGTCTAGCATACTCAGTGCAGATCTTTAGCCATACATTTCAAATTCTTTCAAATCTCAACTCACAAATAACTGTCACTTTTTTTATATATATATATATATTGATTATAAGGCAAGGGGGGGGGGGGTTGCTAGGCAGCTGCCTGGCATACTTAGTGCCCATCCTGTAACCATGATTTCATATTTTTTTTTTTTTCAAATCTAAATTAAAAATAACTGTCGCTTTTTTTGTTTATATGTATATTGCTGCTAAGGCATTGTATGGAGGGGGGGGGGGGCTTCCTTATCCTGCCTCCTCATAGAACATGTAACTATTGTCACATCCATCAGACTACAAAATGTTTTATTTCATTTATAACAGATGAGGAGTTCAAAATATAACAGAATATAGATTGTGGCACAGGTCATGTAAAAGCACCTGATACATTTCTCCATTAGGGGCCAAGATTCTGCTCTCTATAGAAAACAATAGGGAGAGGAGCTGACATCTCAATGCCTGCGTTGTGAATGTTTCTGCACAATAACTATAGGTTGAGGTGAATGAGAAAAAAAAAAAAAAAACGCTTTCAGAATATATAAATACATGGATAAAGTTACTTACTTGTTTCAGCGGTGGTCAATCGGTTAAATTTAATAATTAGAGCACTTAAATGCAGATACCGGCTAACCTAGACTAAAGATTTCGGTTGTGTCAGACAAATTCAAAACACGTCTGTTCACTTCAACTGCCAGTTGCAGAGTGATTCCAGCTCCTTCCCGACTCCTATTTATGCTATTGGCTCCTCCCACCTTCTATTCTAGCCCCTCCCACCTTCTATTCATGTTCTGGCCCCTCCCACCTTCTGATGTCAGAAGCTCTGCCAAGAAGCCAGTCATGCTGTGGCTCCGCCCACATTCTATCTTTAGCCTCTCTTCCATTGGTAGATCATAGTGTGAGCTGATTGGCTGCTGCAGATTTCATTTTTTTTTTTTACAAGCTGACATGCACGGTATCCTTAGAAAGAAAAGATATTGGGACTTTCAATGAGGCATTGGCTATGAATAGGCCACTGTCTCCATCCCTGGTAATTGTATACAAGAGGGAGGAGAAGGAAAAAGGGGAGGGAAAAGGGTAGGGCATGTAATAACGTAAAATACAACGTAACCTTGGGACTGTGGTGAGACAACGGCTAGTAATATATAGCAGGGCTTGACAAATCCCTGGCGCCAGGTCGCCATGGCGACTAGAAATAGGGTCCTGGCGACTTGGCTTGGAAGGGGGGCGCCATCTGGTGGTGAGCCTTTGGTATTACAAGTTATTACCACCAGATGTGTAAGCTGGCGCCATCTGGTGGTGGCCGTTGGTATTACAAGTTAAGCATTACAAGTTAAACAGCAATTCTAATGTAATTTTTCACTATTTTCACTGCCATCTCCTTCCCTCTATTTAGAACCCCCAAACATTATATATATTTTTTATCCTAACACCCTAGAGAATAAAATGGCGATCGTTGCAATACTTCCTGTCAGGCCGTATTTGCGCAGCGGTCTTACAAGCGCACTTTTTTGGGAAAAAAATTACACTTTTTTTAATTAAAAAATAAGACAACAGTAAAGTTATCCCCATTTTTTTAATACTATGAAAGATAATGTTACGCCGAGTAAATTGATACCCAACATGTCATGCTTCAAAATTACGTCCGCTCGTGGAATGGCGACAAACTTTTATCCTTTAAAATCTCCATAGGCGACGTTTAAAAAATTCTACAGGTTGCATGTTTTGAGTTACAGAGGAGGTCTAGGGCTAGAACTATTGCTCTCGCTCTACCAATCGCGGAGATACCTCACATGTGTGGTTTGAACACCGTTTACATATGCGGTCGCTGCTCACGTATG
This sequence comes from Rana temporaria, assembly GCF_905171775.1. Classification (NCBI taxonomy): domain Eukaryota; kingdom Metazoa; phylum Chordata; class Amphibia; order Anura; family Ranidae; genus Rana; species Rana temporaria. Next base: position 24,834,258 of record NC_053492.1, read on the forward strand.
TGTTCGCTTCTGCGCGCAAGCTCGTCGGGACGGGGCACGTTTTCTGGCTCCTAACATTTTTAGCTGGCTCCTAGATTCCAAGCAAATTTGTCAACCCCTGATATATACCATGGTCTCTATCCCTATTGCTTGTAGGAAAAAGGGAAGCATATATTGGGGAAGGGAAAAAAGGAGGGAATGGAGGGAAAAGGGAAAAAAGGGGGGAATAGGAATGGTGGGACTTTCACATGAAACGCACCACCGGAATATAATGAATCAATTAATACGTTAAAATGTAATTTATTGGATACAATAGAGCATGCCAAACAGTGAACATTCATCACAACAGATAATGTACAAATAGTAATAGGCATGATTGGTAAATCACATAATAAATTACATAGTATAACATAATAGTACCTATGGTATAACATAGTATGCATCACTGTATCCAAATTGTATACAGGGCCGCCATCAGGGGGGTACAGGCAGTACACCTGTAAGGGGCCCGGATGGCAACAGGGCCCCAGATGGCAACCCCCTTTTTTTTTTTTTAGAAAAATATATATATTTTTTTTTATATATTTTTTATTAAAGGGACAATTTTTTTTTTTTTTAGAGGTCCCCAGGGGCCCGGAGATCCCCAGGGCCCTGGATGACAACCCCCCCCTTTTTTATAAAAAAAAATATTCTTTTTATATATTTTTTTATTTCTTTTATTTTTTATATATATTATAATATTATTATTATTAGTATTATTATTATTATTATTATTATTATTAAAGGGCCCAGAGGGCCCCGGATGGCAACCCCCCTTTTTTTTATAAAAATGTTTTATTTATTTTTTATATTATTTTTTATTTATTTTTTTATTTATTTTATATGGCAAACCCCCTTTTTTTATTTTTATTTTATTAAAGGGCCCAGAGGTCCCCAGGGCCCTGGATGGCAACCCCCCCTTTTTTTTTTAAATGTTTATTTTTATTTTTTTATATTTTTTTATTTATTGATTTTTTATTAAAGGGCCCAGAGGTCCCGGATGGCAACCCCCCTTTTTTTGTAATTTATTTTTCTAAAAAAAAAAAAAATTGTGTGTATATATATATATATATATACATACAGTGCCTTGCGAAAGTATTCGGCCCCCTTGAACTTTGCGACCTTTTGCCACATTTCAGGCTTCAAACATAAAGATATAAAACTGTATTTTTTTTTAAGAATCATCAACAAGTGCGACACAATCATGAAGTGGAACAAAATTTATTGGATATTTCAACTTTTTTAACAAATAAAAAACTGAAAAATTGGGCGTGCAAAATTATTCAGCCCCTTTAAGTTAATACTTTGTAGCACCTTCTTCCACATGTTTGGTGTGTCTCCCAGGTGGCTTGTGGCAAACTTTAAACAACACTTTTTATGGATATCTTTAAGAAATGGCTTTCTTCTTGCCACTCTTCCATAAAGGCCAGATTTGTGCAGTATACGACTGATTGTTGTCCTATGGACAGAGTCTCCCACCTCAGCTGTAGATCTCTGCAGTTCATCCAGAGTGATCATGGGCCTCTTGGCTGCATCTCTGATCAGTCTTCTCCTTGTATGAGCTGAAAGTTTAGAGGGACGGCCAGGTCTTCGTAGATTTGCAGTGGTCTGATACTCCTTCCATTTCAATATTATCGCTTGCACAGTGCTCCTTGGGATGTTTAAAGCTTGGGAAATCTTTTTGTATCCAAATCCGGCTTTAAACTTCTCCACAACAGAATCTCGGATCTGCCTGGTGTGTTCCTTGTTCTTCATGATGCTCTCTGCGCTTTAAACGGACCTCTGAGACTATCACAGTGCAGGTGCATTTATACGGAGACTTGATTACACACAGGTGGATTCTATTTATCGTCATTAGTCATTTAGGTCAACATTGGATCATTCAGAGATCCTCACTGAACTTCTGGAGAGAGTTTGCTGCACTGAAAGTAAGGGGGCTGAATAATTTTGCACGCCCAATTTTTCAGTTTTTTATTTGTTAAAAAAGTTTGAAATATCCAATAAATTTCGTTCCACTTCCTGATTGTGTCCCACTTGTTGTTGATTCTTCAAAAACATTTACAGTTTTATATCTTTATGTTTGAAGCCTGAAATGTGGCAAAAGGTCGCAAAGTTCAAGGGGGCCGAATACTTTCGCAAGGCACTGTGTATATATATATATATATATATATATATATATATAGATATATATATATATATATATGTGTGTATTTTGTTAAAGGGCCCCAGATGGCCACCCCCCTTTTTAAAAATAAATACATTTAAATATATATAATATATATATATATATATATACATATATATATATATATATATATATATATATATATATATATATATATATATAATATATATTTAAATGTATTTATTTTTAAAAAGGGGGGTGGCCACCTGGGGCATATATATATATATATATATATATATATATATATATATATATATATATATATATATATTTTATTAAAGGGCCCAGCCAGAGGTCCCCAGGGCCCCGGATGGCTACCCCCCTTTTTTATATGTATTTTTCTTTATTTCTTATTTTTTTGTAAAGGCCCCCCCCCCCCTGCTTCTCAATTTCAGATGGCAGCACCCCCCCTCCCCCCGTTCTCTTCTCCAGGGGGCCCATGCCTGAAGCTGTGTAAGGGGCCCCATAATTCCTGATGGCGGCCCTGGGTGTATAGAATACAAAGTAAAAAACATATGGACATGGTTGTCTAAACACATGATTGGCAAGATATAAATTAATTGATTCATGATTCTCAGAAATAAAAATCACATGATGTGATATAGTTGTTGTGACATAGCATCAGTCAGTAAAAAGCTCGACACGTTTCGTGGATAAACTTTCACTCATCAGGAGCAAGCATGGCCTGGGTATATCTGTAAATATAATAAAAATTCACTAAATGGTAATTTAGTTCATATAACAAAAAGAGGAGGGAACGCAAAACAAAGTCCCAACACTCTTACCTATGGGTAGATTGACAATTAGAAAACATAAATGGTAACTGACGATGTTGGCATCTGGGGGCACTGTGGAGAACATGATCCCCGACGGGAGCTGAGGTGGTGGCGATGCGGCAGCAGCCCGGCACGGACCACTAGTAAATGGACATTTGGTAGGAAGGAAATCCCCAATCAACAACCGTAGTTGTGGGAAGTGTAAGGTGAAATCCCAAAGAGTTCCTGTGAACATATTTGATAACAATGGGGTGTCATTGGAGTGACTAGCATAAGCTAGAAAGTAGAAGAAGAGGTGACCAGATCCAAAGGAGCAGTAGTCGATAAGGAAAGCACAAGTGTAAAGTGAGAAAAGTGAAGTGACACATGGGGGGAGATTTCACTTCCTGTCTCATAGTCAAAACAGGAAATGAGGAGAAATCCCTGTACCGTGTCACCGGAACGAGTTTCCCGATTGGGGGGAGATTTCACTTCCCGTCTCATAGTCAAAACAGGAAATGAGGAGAAATCCCTGTACCGTGTCACCGGAACCAGTTTCCCCATTGGGGGGAGATTTCACTTCCTGTCTCATAGTCAAAACAGGAAATGAGGAGAAATCCCTGTACCGTGTCATCAGAACTAGTGTCCCCATTGGATGATTTTCCCTCGCTTCCTGTTCTGGTGACAACCCAGCATTAAAGAATTAGTAAACTTCCATGTATTGTTTCTACCTATAGATAAGCCTATCATAAAGCTTACCTGTAGGTACTGTAAATATCTCCTAAACGTGCACCATTTAGGAGATATTCACTGTATATGCAGCCAGTGACATCATTGGCACATGTGCACTGAAGGGACAGCCTACCGCGCCGTTTCTTTTGCCGTGCCCGAGTCGGTCCGCAGTGCGATATGCGTGCTGATGGGGGGGGGGGGGGGTCATTAACGTTATATGGACACACCCAGCAGTTTGCATAGGGCAGTGTGAACTGTCGTGCGATTGGTGGATTCGCAGGGGTTCCCGCATCGCACGCATGTGACCCGAGCCTGAGGGTCTTCTTTCACTTTTGTATTTTACAAGTAGGGGTGAATCTCTCCAACGGGGACACAGACCACAATAAAAACCTGGCTGGGGGTCTAATCCCTCTCCACTCCATCCAAAACTAAAAATGAAGAAAGAAATTATTTTATTTATAGTTTTATTATTTTAATTTTTTCCAGACTTTTTTTTTTTTCTCCTGGTCACTAAACCGCCTCCCTCCACCCCTCTTCCGCGTTGCCATCTTTACAACTGATATTTAGGATCGCTAATAACACTGTTATGTATAAAGACTGTACCCAGAATACAATTCCTTGTTACCCATGGCAACCAAAAAACCCATAGCAACCAAGTGTAATTTTTCTGCTAAAAAATGTTGCCATGGGTAACCAGAGAATTTTTTTGTTGACGCACTTCATACATAAGCTGTGTGCTTTATGCTGTTATGGAATACTTAGAAGTTGAAAGAGGGTTTTAACCACTTGCCTACCCCCTTTCTGCCCAGGCCAATTTTCAGCGCTGTCACACTTTGAATGACCATTGGGCGGTCATGCAGCACTTTACCCATATGAAATATTTTTTTTTTTACACAAATCATTTTTCATAGTTTGTTATGCAATTTTGCAAGCCGGTAAATTTTCTCCTTCACTGATGAGGCAGCACAGATTAGTGGCACTGATGGGGCACTGGTAGGCGACACTGATGATGGGACACTAGTAGGTGACACTGGTGGGCACAGATTAGTGTCACTGATAGGGCACTGGTAGGTGACACTTATGATGGGGCACCGGTGGGCACAGCTTGGCAGCACTGGTGATGGGGCACTAGTAAGAGACACTGATGATTGTGTACAGATTAGCAGCAGTAATGGGGCACTGGTGGGAACAGATTAGCGGGACTGATGATGGGGCACTGGTGGGCACAGCTTGGCGGCACTGATGATGGGGCACTAGTAGGTGACACTGGTGGGCACAGATTGGTATCACTGATGGGGCACTGGTAGGTGACACTGATGATGGTGCACTGGTAGGTGACATTGATGTGCATAGATTAGTATCACTGATGGGGCACTGGTAGGTGACACTAATGATGGGGCACTGGTGGGTACGGATTAGTGGCACTGTCGGGCACTAGTAGGTGACACTGATGGGGCACTGATAGGTGACACTGATGATGGGGCACTGGTGGGCATGGATTAGTGCCACTGGTGGGCACTAGTAGGTGACACTGATGGGCACAGATTAGAAGCACTGATGCGGCACTGGTGGGCACAGATTGGCAGCACTGGTGATGGGGCACTAGTGACACTGATGATTGTGCACGGATTAGCAGCAGTAATGGGGCACTGGTGGGCACGGATTAGTGGCACTGATGATGGGGCACCGGGGGTCAAGGCCACACCCCTTGCTGCTTAAGACCCGCCCTGAAATTTTTGAGTGGAGACACTAGTTCTGGGGGGGGGGGGGGGGGGGGTGGGCAATGGATTTCCCTAATTTGCATAGATTTCCTCTCACTTCCTGTTTGGCTATGGGGCAGGAAGTGAAGGGAAATCACTGCAATGGCACAGGGATGGTAAAAAATAAACTGACAGGGGCTATAACCCTCCCTTTCTCTATCCAAAATGAAAAAAAAGTGTTGCCTATAGTTCTACTTTAAGCACAAATTTCTGATAATTTTATGGAGAGGACTAAGAAGATATAACCATGCCAATGGTGCAGCAGAAAACATATAGCACAAGGAGGAAGGTTTGTGGTACAGGATGATAGGACAGTCAGAATTAGAAGCGGCGCCCCCCCACATTTGCTAAATGCTGGCCGCTGGCATATCGGAAGCAGTGTGACCCCTTTATGGGGGCGCTAGACTAATTTGCCTCTCAGCCCAGTCTGCCCCTTAAGACTGGCGCTACACTAACAGTGTAGCGCAAGATGCCGGGGACTCTTTTCGTGTTGCCCCTTGTCGGCCTAGGCCAGGATACAGTGTTGGCTCACACAACATTGGCTTGCCTCTATTGATTGATTTCTGAGGTGGTCCGGCCCGATGCCTCCCATCCATATTTGTAGCCTTGGGTGCAGGGTAATGCATGAACTAAGGCAGGGAGTAAACGTACCCATGAAGTTCCTTGGCTGCCGGTCACGTCCTTCCTGTCAGTGTCCAACAAAACAGATTATAGCACACACATGCAAAAATGACATTTATCCTGCAAGGCTAGTTAAACACACCTGAATGTATTCAAAAATACGGGGTTTGGTCACACTATATGGTCATATAGTGCTAAGCCCACTTACTGCGACAAAGTACCCCGAATTAGTGGGTCCTAACCTGTTAATAGAATGAAAGAACCTGGGTCTCAACCATGGGAGATATACTCCTCTATATGGGAGAACGGAAGGGATTCCTCCTATGTACTGGTGGCCACTAATAAGAGGTAATGTCAGTGCCCCACACTCATCTAAGGGCTGAAGGCCCGTTAAAGGGGTTGTAAAAGTAATTTTTTTCCCTAAATAGCTTCCTTTACCTTAGTGCCGTCCTCCTTCACTTACCTCATCCTTCCATTTTGCATTTAAATGTCCTTATTTCTTCTGAGAAATCCTCACTTCCTGTTCTTCTGTCTGTAACTCCACACAGTAATGCAAGGCTTTCTCCCTGGTGTGGAGTGTCATGCTCGACCCCTCCCTTGGACTACAGGAGAGTCAGGACGCTCTCTACGTTGCAGATAGAGAAAGGAGCTGTGTGTTAGTGGGCGTCCTGACTCTCCTGTAGTCCAAGGGAGTTTACTCTAGGTCATAATGGGTGCTCAACCTGTGGCCCTCCAGCTGTTGCAGAACTACAAGTCCCATGAGGCATTTCATGGCTGACAGTTACAAGCATGACTTCCAAAGGCATGATGAGACTTGTATTTCCACAACAGCTGGAGGGCCACAGGTTGAGCACCCATGCTCTAGGTCAGGGATATGCAATTAGTGGACCTCCAGCTGTTGCAAAACTACAAGTCTCATCATGTCTCTGCCTGTCATGCTTGTGGCTGTCAGAGTCTTGCTATTCCTCATGGGACTTGTAGTTCTGCAACAGCTGGAGGTCCGCTAATTGCATATCTCTACTCTAGGCCATAAGTATCCAAACTGCGGCCGTGGGCCAGATTTGGCCCTTCCCTAGCCTTTATCCGGCCCTTGGGGCACTATTTCTTCCACTGATATGAGGCACTATTCCTCCCACTGACAGCCAACAAGAGGGCACTATTTCTTCCTCTGATACCAATGATGGGATACTATTCCTCCTACTAATAGGGGCACGTCGACTACTCCTACTGACCACCAACCCTGAGGCCATATTTATTCTCGCCGATGCTGGGCCCGGGACATTTTCTGCCCCTGCAGGCCACAATACGGCCCTCCTAAAGTCTAAAGCACAATAAACTGGCCTATTTGTTTGAAAAGTTTGGAGACCCCTGCTCTAGGTCATGGGTGCTCAACCTGTGGCCCTCCAGCTGTAGCAGAACTACAAGTCCCATCATGCCTCTTACTTTGGGAGTCATGCTTGTAACTGTCAGCGGCTTGCAATGCCTCACAGGACTTTTAGTTCTGCAACAGCTGGGGGGCCACAGGGTGAGCTCACATGCTCTAGGTCACAGGTGTCAAACACAAGGCCCGCGGGCCGAATCCGGCCCTCCAGGCCATTTAATGTGGCCCTCACACCTCTCCTGCAGCTGCAGGAGAACTCCAGCCCTCCTCTGGTCCTACTCCAGACCCTTACTTTCTGCTTTCAAGCAATGGATCCAGCTTCTTCCCAGAAGCAGCATAAGGAAAGGGGGGTGCACTGTGATGTAAGGGAGCGTGGGGGACTCAACTTCTGATGGTGGGGTGGCTCTTGACATCTAATGTTAATGTGTTTTCCCCTGAACCTCCGCTATTTATATCTGAAGGTGTGGGTGTATCGGCACGTACAAGCAGTTGAACAATTCAGTAATGGCAACATTGTTGCTTGATTATACTAATCCTTTATTATATTTCATTTTCAGACAATCATTTTTTTTTAGGAATAGGGGATAAGGTGGTAATTGTTTTTGGATTACAGGAGCCCCGGGTAAGTAATTGCCTCTTAGAAAACTGCTAGGATTGACAGCGACACAAAAGAAAGCGTGTAATAAATAGAGACGGGGCTGCACTGTATAACCTGTAGTCTGGTAAACATCTCAGGAGCCGTGTAGTGAGCAGATGGGAATGACTACAACATGTTTCGCTCATTTGCCATTTCAACTTTAGCAGCATGTTTGCTCATTTCAGATCTCAACATGGCGGAGCTGTCATTGTGTCCGGTATTCTGCCATGTAACTGGCTTTGCAATCGTAAAAGCATTATCTCTAGGCAAACCGCTAAATACAGACCTGAAATACATACATGGCAGCAGTTTTACTTTGTAATATATTTATATTTGTAATTTGTCCTTGTCACACTGCAGAGTGAGACTGCCGACCTCACTTTTCTCTACTGCAGTCGAGCAATACAGTTTGATCAGAAACCTGCCCATAACCTTCTGATTGGACAGTGAAAAGGGCGGCGGCCAACTGATGAAAGCAGCTCAGGGCTTAATACAGTCTTTCCCCGAAAATAAGACCTACCCCGAAAATAAGACCTAGCGTTATTTTCCAGGAGGGCTGCAATATAAGCCCTACCCTCGAAAATAAGTCCTAGTTTAAAATGCTTGTAAAATCCTATAATCTACTCTATTACAGTATTATATAATGTACAATGTGTGTGTTTCTGTAATATAATTGTGGGGAAGAGAGCTCTGGCGGGTCACAGAAGCGCAAATCGGCGCTATAACGAAGGTATTTGGCACAATTGTATTACAGAAACACACACATTGTACATTATATACTACTGTAATAGAGTGGATTATAGGATTTTACAAGCCTTTAAACTTCACACTGGGGATTCCTATTGGGCAGGGGGAGAGAAGACAGCACATTACATGGTAAGACCTACCCCGAAAATAAGCCCTACTGTGTCTTTTGTTGCCAAAATCAATATAAGACCCGGGCTTATTTTCGGGGAAACACGGTAGCATTTGGCTGCACTGTGCAATGCAATAAAGCTTTGAATGGCTAAGCGTGCTGACCCTCCCTCTTCCAATCTGATTGCTGCTGTACAGAGGATACAATTAAGCTAATATTAGGTCAGATTCATGTACCATATTATTTTTTATACAGTTCATGCTGTAACTAAAATGATTTTTTTTTTCATATCTGGCCACAGTTTTAATTTCACCGCCATCTTTTGATTATAGGCCTTAGATTGTACCGTTCCTCTGTCCTCTTCCAATTACAGACCTCAGCTCAGACCCTCCTTCATTCAATTACAGACCTCAGATCATACTTTCCTTCATGCGATTGAAGAACTCAGATAAGACCCTCTTCTATATCCAATTACATACTTTAGATCAGTGTTTCTCAACTCCAGCCCCCCCCCAACAGGTTATATTTTCAGGCTTTCCATTATTTTGCACAGGTCATTTGATCAGTTTTACTGCCTTAGTTATTACCACAGTCGCTTCACCCGAGAGAAATCCTGAAAACATGACCTGTTGGGGTGCCTTGAGGACTGGAGTTGAGAAACACTGCCTTAGATCCGACCCTCCTTCCAATCGTATACCTCAGATCAGACGCACTTTCATCCTGTTACATACCTCAGATCAGACCCACTTTCATCCTGTTACATACCTCAGATCAGACCCACTTTCATCCTGTTACATACCTCAGATCAGACCCTCCTTCATCCAAATACAAACCTCAGATCAGACCCTCCTTCATCCAATTACAGACCTCAGATCAGACTTTCCTTCATCCAATTACAAACTTCAGATCAGACCCTTCTTTATCAAATTACAGACCTCAGCTAAGACCCTTCTTCATCCAATTACAGACCTCAGATCATACTCTCCTTCATCCAATTGAAGAACTCAGACCAGACCTTCTTATATCCTGTTACATACCTCAGATCAGACCTCCTTCATCCAATTACAGACCTAAGATCAGACCCTCCTTCATCCAATTACAGACCTAAGATCAGACCCTCCTTCATCCAATTACATACCTCAGCTCAGACCGTCATTCATCCAATTAAAGACCTCAGATCAGACCCACTTTCATCCTGTTACATACCTCAAATCAGACCCTCCTTCATCCAAATACAAACTTCAGATCAGACCCTCCATCATCCAATTACATACCTCAGCTTAGACCCTCCTTCATCCAATTACAGACCCCAGCTCAGACCCTCCAATCCAATTACATACCTCAGATCAGACCCTCCTTCATCCAATTACAAACTTCAGATCCGACCCTTCTTTATTCATTTACAGACCTTAGATCATACTCTTCTTCACCCTCAGACCAGACCTTCTTATATCCCATTACATACCTCAGATCAGACCTCCTATATCCAATTACAGACCTTGGCTCAGACCTCCTTCATCCAATTACAGACCTCAGATCAGACCCTCCTTCCAATTGCATACCTCAGATCAGACCCTCCTTTATCCAATTACAAACTTCAGATCAGACCCTTCTTTATCCAATTACAGACCTCAGATCATACTCTCCTTCATCCAATTGAAGAACTCAGACCATACCTTGTTATATCCCATTACATACCTCAGATCAGACCTCCTTCATCCAATTACAGCCCTTAGATCAGACCTCCTTCATCCAATTACAGACCTCAGATCAGACCCTCCTTCATCCAATTACATACCTCAGATCAGACCCTCCTTTATCCAATTACAGACCTCAGCTAAGACCCTTCTTCATCCAATTACAGACCTCAGCTAAGACCCTCCGTCATCCAATTACATACCCCAGCTTAGACCCTCCATCCAATTACATACCTCAGATCAGACCCTCCTTCATCCAATTACAAACTTCATATCAGACCCTTCTTTATCCAATTACAGACCTTAGATCATACTTTCCTTCATCCAATTGAAGAACTCAGACCAGACCTTCTTATATCCCATTACATACCTCAGCTCAGACCTCCTTCATCCAATTACAGACCTCAAATCAGACCCTCCTTTATCCAATTACATACCTCAGATCAGACCCTCCTTTATCCAATTACAAACCTCAGATCAGAACCTTCTTTATCCAAGTACAGACCTCATATCAGTCTCTCCTTCATACAATTACTGACCTCAGCTCAGACCCTCCTTCATCCAAATACAGACCTCAGATCAGACCCTCCTTCATCCAATTGAAGAACGCAGACCAGACCTTCTTATATCCCATTACATACCTCAGATCAGACCTCCTTCATCCAATTACATACCTCAGATCAGACCCTCCATCCAATTACATACTTCAGCTAAGACCCTCCTTCATCCAATTACAGACCTCAGATCATAGTCTCCTTTATCCGATTGAAGAACTCAGACCAGGCCTTCTTATATCCCATTACATGCCTCAGATCAGACCTCATATATCCAATTACTGACTTTAGAGCAGACCCTCCTACTTTACATTACAGACCTCAGATCAGATCCCGCTTTATACAATTACCTTATTTAAGATCTCCTTCATTCAAATACTGACCCCAGATCAGACCTCCCTCATCCAAACACAGACCATGAATCGGACCCCCTTCTTCATCTTCAGGGTCAGATGGGTCTTTCTCAGTCTTTTTTCATTAAATGACCCAAGATCAGACTCCTCATCCATTCTCTTGCTACAACAAACCTCAGCCAAGGACTGTCCTCCAAATTCTTTACATCAATGGCCTCAAACCACACCTCTCCTTCCTGGCAAAGAGAACTATGAAACCCCTTTCCATATAGTTCCAATCATAGGACTTAGAGCTGACCCTTCTGCTCCATAATCTTTCAATATCAAACCTCAGACTACACTATTCTTCATCCAACTTCAGTTGCCAACTTCACATAAGCTCCCAGTCTATTCTTCTCCCCCATCTGCAACCTTAAACCGGACCCATCTTTCATCCACTTTGGCTTGCCAACTTCATGGAAGATCCTGGTTTGTTCTCCCCCAGTTTCAACCTCAGACAGGACCTATCTTTCAAATTTCACATAAGCTCTTGGTCTGTTTTCTTTCCCCCAGCTGCAAACTGGACCCATCTTTCATTCACATTTGGTTGCCATGTAAGATCTTGGTCTGTTCTCCTTCCCCAGCTGCAACCTCAGAGGAGACCACCAAGACTCTGGCCCAGATTCTTAAAGCACTTACGCCGACGTATCTTTATATACGCCGCGTAAGTGCACAGATGCGCCGTCGTATCTATGCGCCTGATTCTCAATGCTAGATACGCCTGAATTTTGGCTTCATCCGACCGACGTAAGTTTCCTAAGCTGTCGGAGCCTGGGCGCATATTTACTCTGGCCGCAAGGGGCGCTTCCATTGATTTACGCGTTGAATATGCAAATGACCAAGATACGCCAATTCACAAACGTACTTGCGCCCGTCGCTGTAATCTACGCCGTTTACGTAAGGCGTACGTCCGGCGTATAGTTATTCCACCTAAAGCAGGTGTAAGTCATGTTGGGGTATGGACGACAGAACAGCCGTCGTATTTTACGTCGTTTACGCAAGTCGTACGTGAACGGGGCTGGGCGTAGGTTACGTTCACGTCGTAAGGCATTGAGCCGGCGTATCTTAGGGAGTAAATTCAACGTGATTCTGAGCATGCGCCCGCATGCGCCGTTTGGTCGGCCCTTCATTTGCATGGGGTCACGGTTAATTTAAATGTATCACGCCCACTACCTTCCTACTTTGAATTAGGCGGGCAATTTACGTTACGCTGGCGCAACTTAGGGGGTGAGTGCTTTGTGAATACTGCTCTTGCCTCTCAGAGTTACGTCGGCGTAGCGCATATGAGATGCGCTACACTGCTCTAAAGATGCGCCGATCTACCTGAATCCGGGCCTCTGTCTCTACTGTTGCATATGTATTGAGACAAAAATACAGGAGCGTTGGGCGCACTCTAAATTACTGCACATGCACAGTGGCTGCATGCTATACAGGTTGGCACACTTTGGGCAATTAAAAGATTGTCTCTTTGACACCTAGCCTCGCAGGACCTTTTTATTGGATGATGAAAAAATCATCAGCAATATATTACACTAGCCGGGTGAAGTGGGCCTGAGATGATGTGAAACATTGTGATTTCCTTATGTGATCAACTTTTATGTTTGAAGTGCCTTAGTGGACAGCTACGACGGTTCGCGGTAACGTGCCGACCTGCCGCAGTATAATGACGGCAGCTGGTCGACAAGTTGTTAAAGTCTAAGTTCTCCTTTTGAAACATGTTATATGTTCCACCTGTCTCTTGGCTACGACTAAGACCCCTTTCACACTGAGGAGTTTTTCAGGCGGTACAGCGCTAAAAATAGCGCTTCTATACCGCCTGAAAAACTCCTGCCCAGCAACCTCAATGTAAAAGCCGGAGGGCGGTATTAACCCTTTATCGTCCGCTAGCGGGGGTTAATACCACACTGCTAGCGGTCGAATCCCACGGCAAATCCGACGGTATAGTGCCGCTATTTTTAGCGGTACTATACCGCCACCGCGGCTCCCGCCCCAGTGTGAGAGGGGCCTAAGGTATGTGGCCGAAACGCGTAAGCTGTCTTATCCTGTTGCAAATAAAGATTATCACATTTTGATGTGTTGGACTGTTCCCCTTTGTTATTGCTTCAGTGTGAGTAAGTGGGAGACACTCCGAGCCGAGGCACCAAGACCCCACCTTCTTATTGGGAATCCATATAAGCCTTGTTTCCTTTGTGGAATGGAATATGTGTTCCAGCTCCTGCTGCCAGTTCCCCTGCTCCCATCCTAGGCCCCGTACACACGGGAGGATCCATCCGCTGAAAAATCTCAGCGGATCGGTTTCAGCGGATAGATCCCCTGGTGTGTACGTTCCAGCGGATATTTATCCGCGGATATTTCCGATTTCCAGCAGATAAAAATTTGTAGACATGCTTACAAATCTATCCGCTGGAATCGGCACCAGCGGATCGATCCCGTGGTCTGTACAGACTCAACGGATCGATCCGACCAAACTCATCCCTCGCATGCGTGGATATCCTTATATGACAGCGTCGCGCACGTCGCCGCGTCATCATGACAGCGCGACACATCACCGCGATGGGAATTCGGTGCGGATTTCGATCCGATGGTGTGTACACTCCATCGGATTAAAATCCGCAGAGGATTTATCCGCGGATACGGTCCGGCGGACCGTATCCGCGGATCAATCCTATCGTGTGTACCCGGCCCTAGTGTGACAGTGGGAGGGAATCTTCCTCCACTCACACAGCCAATGTTATTCATTCACAGGAAACTGAATAAATGAACTACAAGTAATGTCAACCACCGTCGGCTCTCGGATTATAGTTCTGAATGAACTGTGAGGGCGCCGTTGAGTGCTCCCGTAGTTCATCCACAAGCCCTGCAGCTTTCATACAGACAGCCTGTATGAAGGTACAGTCAATAAACTGCAGGGCTTGTCTTCAGAAGCCTGACATTGTACCCCTGATCCCATGATCACATGTGCAATTCTTTACAGGCTTCTGCAGGAAAATAAATGAATAAATACACTTTGCTTTCTGCAAAAATATGTGCATTTTTTAATTTTTATTTTGGAAAGGTGAACTCATCCTTTAAAGCAGGGGTCTCCAAACTTTGTATACAAAGGGCCAGTTTATTGTCCTTTAGACTTTAGGGGGGCTAGACTGCGGCCAGCAGGAGTGGACATTTTTCTGGCATCAGTGGATGTAAACATCGGCACATTTGGAATGGGGGGTGGAGCAGTGCCTCATCATTGGTATGAATAGTACCCCATTATTGGTGTCAGTGGGAGAAATGGTGCCCCATTGTTGGCTTCAGTCGGCTGAATAGTGTCTTGCATCAGTGGGAGGAATAATGTCTGGAGGGCCAGATAAAGACAAGCAAAGGGCCGCATCAGGCCCCAGGGCCACAGTTTGGAGACCCCTGCTTTAAAGCCTTGTTTTTTTTAAATAATAAACATGTTATACTTATCTGCTCCGTGCAGTAGTTTTGCACAGAGCAGCCTGGATCCTCCTCTTCTGGGGTCCCACGTCCACACTCCTGGCTATTCCTTCCTCCCTGGTGCCCCTACAGCAAGCAGCTTGATTAGCACACGGAGCCGTGGCTTGGCCCTGCCCCCTCCATCTCCTGATTGGCCCACTGGCTGTGATGCTGCAAAAAGCCAATCATAAGTGCGAGTCCCCAGAGAGGCAAGGCTCTCGTGGACAACACTGGATTAAGAGGGGGCTCAGGTAAGTATTAGGGTGGCTGGGTGGCTGCTGCACAGAGAAGGCTTTTTACCTTCATGCATAGAGTGCATGAAGGTAAAAAAAAAACTTTACAACCGCTTAACGCCCGCCGCATGTATATGTACGTCCACAGAATGGCACGTACAGGCAGATGGGCGTACATGTACGTCCTTGCCTTTCCGCGGGTCGGGGGTCCGATCGGGACCCCCCCGGTACATGCGGCGGTCGGAAATAGTCGGGGAGCGATCCGGGATGAGGGCGCGGCTATTCGTTTCTAGCCGCCCCCTCGCGATCGCTCCCCGGAGCTGAAGAACGGGGAGAGCCGTATGTAAACACGGCTTCCCCGTGCTTCACTGTGGTGGCTGCATCGATCCAGTGATCCCTTTTATAGGGAGACACGATCGATGACGTCAGACCTACAGCCACACCCCCCTACAGTTGTAAACACACACTAGGTGAAACATAACTCCTTCAGCGCCCCCTGTGGTTAACTCCCAAACTGCAACTGTAATTTTCACAATAAACAATGCAATTTAAATGCATTTTTTGCTGTGAAAATGACAATGTTCCCAAAAATGTGTCAAAATTGTCCGAAGTGTCCGCCATAATGTCGCAGTCACGAAAAAAATTACTGATCGCCGCCATTGGTAGTAAAAAAAAAAAATTATAAAAATGCAATAAAACTATCCAATATTTTGTAAACGCTATAAATTTTGCGCAAACCAATCGATAAACGCTTATTTCTATTTTTTTTACCAAAAATAGGTAGAAGAATACGTATCGGCCTAAACTGAGGAAAAAAAATTTTTATATATGTTTTTGGGGGATATTTATTATAGCAAAACGTAAAAAATATTAAATTTTTTTCAAAATTGTCGCTCTATTTTTGTTTATAGCGCAAAAAATAAAAACCGCAGAGGTGATCAAATACCACCAAAAGAAAGCTCTATTTGTGGGGAAAAAAGGACCTCAATTTTGTTTGGGAGCCACGTCGCACGACCGCGCAATTGTCTGTTAAAACGAGGCAGTGCCGAATCGCAAAACCTGGCCTGGGCATTTAGCTGCCTAATGGTCCGGGGCTTAAGTAGTTAAATCACGTGCTGTAACATGCACAATAATGCTCATTAACACATGTTACATGAATTATCGTGTTGTGGGGTGCCATCCCCTTTAAAGTTGCGTGGCACCACAATTCCCACCAACTCACTACTGTATGTTTTATTGCTCTGCTTTCCTGAAAATGGATTCATGCCCTTTTTTTGGACATCTTTGGGGGGATATTTACTATATTTGGTGCACACAGAATCTGCTGTAGCTGTGCATAGTAACCAATCAGCTTCTATCTTCAGCTTGTGCAATTCAACTTTGGCAATAAAACCTGGAAGCTGGTTGGTTTCTATGCAGAGCTGCACCAGATTCTGTGTGCACCAGTTTTAGTAAACGTCCCCCTTTGTGTGTTACAAGATCTTTCTTTTGAATGGGCTGATTTAATGCAATGTATGTTATAAAAATAAATAAAAATACACCCAATAATGCATGTGCATTAATGCAACGTGCCAGGACGCAAAGGTCTGAATTATATATATATATATATATATATATATATATATATATATATATATATACACTGACATTTGCAGATATAGGGCCAGATTCACGTAGCTCAGCGGATCTATAGATCCGCTCGATCTACGTGAATTAAGATCCGCTCCCGCAAGTTTAGGAGGCAAGAGGCTAATTCACAAACCACTTACCTCCAAACTTGCGACGGCGGATCCTAAATCCCCCGGCGAAATTCAAATTCCGCGGGTAGGGGAGTGTACTATTTAAATCCGGCGTGTTCCCGCGCCGATTTAAATGCGCATGCGCCATCGGGGGATTTTTCCCGGCGTGCATTGCTCCCACTGACGTCACTAGGACGTCAGTGGTTTCGACGTGAGCGGGACTTGCGACGCGCGTGTTCGTGAATCGGCGTACGCAAACGACGTTGGAAAATTCAAATTCGATGCGGGAACGCCAGCTATACTTAACATTGGCTGCGCCTGCTAAAAACAGGGGTAAGTATACGACGGGAAAACCGCTACGGAAACGACGTAAGAACACTGCGACGGGTCCGCGTACGTTCGTGAATTTGCGTATCTCGCTGATTTACATATTATTTATCGTAAATCAGCGGGAACGCCCCCGGCGCCATTTTTAAATTGAAAAAAAGATCTGACAGTGTAACACAGTGTAACACTGTCGGATCTAGCCCTATCTATGCGTATCTTATTCTATGAATCAGGCGCATAGATAGGACCAGTGTAAGTCAGAGATACGATGGTGTATCTGTAGATCTGTAGATACACCGTCGTATCTCTTTGTGAATCTGGCCCATTACATTTATTGATTCATCACACGTGATCGATTGCAGAAAATTGCTAAACGTGCAAATGGCGCGTTCACAGATGAAGCACAAGCCTGTCACTGCAGCAATTCTGGATCATGTTACTATAATGTTATGGTGGTGTGGCCAATCACAGAGCAGGAATAATGCCAGCCAATAGGATCTTTAGTCCATTCATCCCAAACTGGCTTGGTGGTGAGCTTGTGAATAGTGGGGGATGGTATACTACAGTCAATACATGAGCAGTGTTGTTGGAAGGAGAGTGAAGGGGGAAGGGGGGGCTGGGAGACCACACGGTATACCTATCCTCATTCATTCTTCTGCTCAGCTGTAGGATTAATCCAGGAAATTTCATCCGTTGTTAGAAGAGGGTGTTTGGTAGTGAAGATGCTGAGATGAAACCAATACACAGAGGAGATTGAAAAAGGGAGACGACAAAAGAGCTGATTGAAGAAAGGGTAGAGTTATAGGACGCAGAGTCACCGCCAATCATTGCAATGTGATTGAAGAGCGACAGAGAGGACGCAACGCCGGCTGGGGATGTGCGTGGAGGAGTCGCTTGGTATCTAAGGTCAAGCGACTTGAAAGTGTCAAGGACGGACGGTCCTCTATCCCGAGCACCATGGACTGCATGTCGTTGTTTGACCACCACGTCTGCTCAGGTAAGAACATTTCAAAAAGGTGCTTCTGCCCTGTCTTATCTACACCAGACCCAGGGATTGTTTCATTATAAAATGAATATTTACCAATCAATTTTTTAAAATTGCATCAATATGTTAACCTGTTGCCGCCCACTTAACGCATATGCAGCCAGAACAGTGACCAAGCTGTCAAAAAAGGTCCCCTGGGGCCTAGTAATGGTCCAGAAGCTGATGAGACCGGCTCCCAATCATGTGACCGGTGTGACAGCCAGTCACACTGGTCACATGATCAGGCAGACCTTTCGCCTAACCCCCTCCCAACCAAGTCTAGTAGCCCAGTTAAAGGGATGAAGGAGCTGGACGGGAAAGGGTTTAAAGCTGAAATTTTAGTGATTGAGCTTGCAAATACTTTAAACATCTTGATTTGGGTGGAATAGGCATTTACTAGAAATCTGATAGACCATTGTACATTATAAATGTAACATTTACATGGTATCTTCTCAGCTTCCATTTATTTTAAGGTACTTGTATAGCGCCGTCAATTTACGCAGCGCTTTACATATACAATGTACATTCACATCAGTCCCTACCCTCAAGGAGATTACAACCTAAGGTCCCCCCTAATGCACATTCATACATATAGTAAGGCTAATTTAGACAGGCTCTGATTAACCTACCAGCATGTCTTTGGAGTGTGGGAGGAAACCGGAGTACCCAGAGGAAACCCAAGCAGGCACAGGGAGAACATGCAAACTCCAGGCAGATGGTGTCATGGTCGGGATTCGAACCAGCAACCCTTTTTGCTATATAGATATTTGGGCCCGGATTCACAGACACCGGCGCACATTTATGCCGCCGTAGCGTATCTCCTTTACGCTACGCCGACGCAGCGCAGAGAGGCAAACATTGAATTCACAAAGCCAATGCTGCCAAAACTGCGCTGGGTTTCCAAGGCGTAAATTGCCGTAAGTGGAAGTGGGCGTGAGCCATGCTAATGAGGCATGACCCCATGCAAATGATGGGCCGAGCGCCACCCGGGCTGTCCCTTCAGAGTTCTGTGCCGTAAACGGCGGCTCCCCTGCACATGCGTGGGAGTGATGTCATCGCGGCTCTGGACCCAGAATTAACACCGGGGGAAGATGGAAGGGCTTTGTTTTCTGGTAAGTTTCACATAATGTGCTAGTATGCGATGCATGCTAGCACATTTTGACATTACCTTTCAGGTAGAGCTGCACAATTCTGGCTAAAATGAGAATCACAATTGTTTTGCTTAGAATATAGATCACGATTCTCGTGGTGTAACATCATCTTTCACATTATACAAAAAAATTGGGCTAACTTTTCTGTTTAATTTTTTTTTAATTCATTAAAGTGTATTTTTTCCAAAGAAATTGCTTTGAAAAACTGCTGCGCAAATACAGTGTGACATAAAAGATTGCAAAAACCACAATTTTATTCTCTAGTGTCTCTGCTAAAACAAATACAGTGGAACCTCGGTTTAGGAGTAACTTGGTTTGAGAGCGTTTTCATTTGCGAGCAACTTTTTTTTTTTAATTCTGACTCGGTTTGCGAGTGTTGACTCGCAAGACAAGCATAATTCAAGCTAAATAGGCATGCAGTACCTAATTTGGCCTGAGGTACGGGGTGCAGAAACCGAGCAGAGCCGAAAATAGGCCTGCAGTACCTCATTTGGCCTGAGGTACGGGGGTGCAGAAACCGAACAGAGCCGAAAATAGGCCTGCAGTACCTCATTTGGCCTGAGGTACGTGGGGCGCAGAAGCCGAGAAAAGCCGAACATTGGCCTGCAGTACCTCAATTGGCCTGAGGTATGGGGGGCGCAGGAAACAAGCTGAAGTGTCCTCTGGCTTTTTCGGCCGTTTTCGGCACTCTCTGGCTGCATTCGGTATTGCATGCCATTAAAGTCGATGCAGAACTAATTATTTTCGTTTCCATTGACTTCAATGGGAAAACTCGCTCTAACCACTTAAGACCGGGACCATTATGCAGGTTAAGGACCTTGCCCCTTTTTGCGATTCGGCACTGCGTCGCTTTAACTGACAATTACGTGGTCGTGCGATGTGGCTCCCAAACAAAATTGGCGTCCTTTTTTCCCCACAAATAGAGCTTTCTTTTGGTGGTATTTGATCTCCTCTGTGGTTTTTATTTTTTGCGCTATAAACAAAAATAGAGCGTCAATTTTGAAAACAATTCAATATTTTTTGCTTTTTGCTATAATAAATATCCCCAAAAAAGATATAAAAAAACACCTATTTTTGGAAAAAAAAACGCAATAAGCGTTTATCGATTGGTTTGCGCAAAATGTATAGTGTTTACAAAATAGGGGATAGTTTTATGGCATTTTTATTAATATTTTTTTTTTACTAGTAATGGCGGCGATCAGCAATTTTTGTCATGACTGCGACATTATGGCGGACACTTCGGACAATTTTGACACATTTTTGGGACCATTGTCATTTTCACAGCAAAAAATGCATTTAAATTGCATTCTTTATTGTGAAAATGACAGTTGCAGTTTGGGAGTTAAACACAGGGGGCGCTGTAACATTTAGGGATCACTGTGTGTGTGTTTACTAGTGTAGGGGGGTGTGGCTGTAGGAATGACAACATCGATGGAGTCTCCCTAATAAAAGGGATCACTCGATCGATGCGCCGCCACAGTGAAGCACGGGGAAGCCGTGTTTACATACGGCTCTCCCCGTTCTTCAGCTCCGGGGAGCGATCGCAACGGAGCGGCTAAAAACAAATAGCCGCGCCGTCGTCCTGGATCGCTCCCCGGGGGGGTCCCGATCGGACCCCCCACCCACGTCTAGCAGAGGACGTACAGGTACGTGATTGTGCCTGTCCGTGCCATTCTGCTGACGTCAATGTACATGAGGAGGTCGGGAAGTGGTTAAGTGGTTAATATGTGAGTACTTTGAATTACGAGCATACTCCTGGAACGGATTATGCTCGGAATCCGAGGTTCCACTGTATATCATGTTTGGGTGTTCCAAGTAATTTTCGAGCAGAAAATAATGATTTTTTACTTGTAAGCAACAAATGTCAGAAAAGGTTTGGTCTTTAAATGGTTAAACTTCCTTCATCTACACGCTGAGTCCTTTCCTTTGATAAAGAACAAAGAGATACTTTGTTTCCACTTATTCCGTGTTGTATTAAAACTTGGCAGGCTGCCTGGATTTATTTTTTTCAGCTGTGAGAACTCTCTGAACTTGTTAGAAAGATCATGACATGTTGTTTTGAAGATCGGGAAGGGAAAACAAATTGCGATTTCGCGATAAATCGTGCAGCTCTACTTTCAGGTCAGAAAAAATACATAAATCAGCCAGTAGTGTACCTCCGCTTTAAGGTGGCAATTAAAGCTAAATTCCAGCCACAGTAAATATAGTCTTCTACACCCACGATAGATAAAACTTCACTAAATGCCTTTGAAAAGCTAGTTATTTCCTTGTAAAAGTAGCAGTGATGTCATCAATGGGCTGTACATAGTCTGTGCAGAGAGCAGGACTGTGGGAGGAGCCCAGCAAGCTCCACCTCTACAGACTACCTGCAGAAAGCTACAGGAGGGGGCGGAGACAAGACCTGTCACAGTGCACTAGGGGAGGGAGCAGCAGTGAGCGGTTATTATTACAGGAAAGTCTCACACTGGATTACTGCACAGATCCGGGCAGGGCCGCCATCAGGGGGGTACAGGCATCACACCTGTAAGGGGCCCGATGGTCCACTGTTTTTTTTTTTTTTTTTCGTCTGACCCCCCCACCTTTAGCAACTAGCGGCAGGAGAGAGAAGAGAAGACTTTACTTTGTTTAGTTCGTCAGCAAAAACCAACCCCATCCCGCTTATCTCGGGGCAGGAAAGAAAAGAGAAGAGATGGCACTTTTTGTTACCACAACCCCCCCCCCCCCCCCCCAGTTATCATCTCACGGCAGGAGAGAGGAGAGGCCCCCCCCCCCCCCCCCCCCCTGCCTAAAGCTGTGTAAGGGTCTGCCCTAAATCTGGGAGAAATACACAAAGCACATCAAGATTCAAGGAAGAATACATATGACCCCTTGTATTTAGGCAATATTTGCGTATCCCGGGGTTCAGCTCTAATTTAAACTATGACTATGTAAGAAAGTGTAAATTTGTATTTATTTTTTTAAATCTTAAAGTGATTGTAAACCTTTGTGTTTTATTTTTTTTTAAATAACAAACATATCATACTTCCCTCCACTGTGCAGCTCGTTTTGCACAGTTGCCCCGATCCTCCTCTTCTGGGGTCCTCCGGCGGCGCTCGCGGCTCCTCTACACATCAGATAACCCCCTAGGAGAAGCGGTCACCCAGGGGGTTACCGTGCGGGCACGCTCCCAAGTCCAGCATTTGCGTCCATAGACAGGAATGCCGGACTTGGCCCCGCCAGATTTAATTGACAGCAGCGGGAGCCAATGGCTGCGCTGCTATCAATCTATCCAATCAAGAGACAAGACCCCTTGCAGAGAGGGAGAGCGTGTCTCCGCCAAAGGGAATGAAGGTGCTCAGATAAGTAAAACGGGACAGGGGGGCAGTCACATAGTATGCATTAAGGTGAAAAAACACGAGGGTTTACAACCCCTTTAATACTGTAGTCTGGATAGGTATAAAAAGCATGCAGTTATTTTTTAGAATCTTTTTACCAACTGCTTTGATCTGCTCAATATTTGTTGAGTTTGTATTTTTTTCCCAATGTAATTGGATTAATTTACTGATTTCACCCAATTGCATTTGTTTAGCTGTTTCTGGTATCATTGAAGATTCTGTCACATGGGGGGTTATTTACGAAAGGCAAATCCACTGTGCACTTGAAATTGCACTGAAAGTGCACTTGGAAGTGCAGTCGCTGTAGATCCGAGGGGGACATGCAAGGAAAATAAAAAAACAGCATTTTAGCTGGTACATGATTGGATAATAAAATCAGCAGAGCTTCCCCTAATTTCAGATCCACCCCTCAGGCCGCGTACACACGGTCGGTCCATCCGTTGAGAACGGTCCGAAGGACCGTTCTCATCGGTTAACCGATGAAGCTGACTGATGGTCTGATGTGCCTACACACCATCAGTTAAATAACCGATCGTGTCAGAACGCGGTGACGTAAAACACAACGACGTGCAGAGAAAAATGAAGTTCAATGCTTCCAAGCATGCGTCGACTTGATTCTGAGCATGCGCGGGTTTTTAACCGATGCTTTTGCATACTAACCATCGGTTTTGACCTATTGGTTAGGCGTCCATCTGTTCAATTTTAAAGCAAGTTCTAAAATTTTTGACCGAAGGATAACTGACCGATGGGGCCCACAGACGATCGGTTTGGACCGATGAAAAGGTCCTTCAGTCCGTTTTCATCGGTTTGGACCATCCGTGTGTACGCGGCCTTAGATTTACAGCGACTGCACTTTCAGTGCAATTTGAAGTGCATTTTGCACTTGTAGTGCACAGTGGATTTGCCTTTCGTAAATAACCCCCCATGTGGCAGAATCTTCAATGAAACAGCTAAACAAGTGTAATGAAGTGAAATCAGTAAATGAGTCCAATTAAATTGGGAAAAAACGACAAACTCAACAAATAAATAAAAAAACTGTGAAATAAATTAGCAAAAAAAATAAAAAAATAGTCCCTTGAAAACGTTCAAAGAAATAAATGTTTGTTGGAACACCATGTGATAGAATCTTCAATGATATCAGAAACGGCTAAACAAGTGCAATGGAGTGAAATTAGTAAATTAATCCAATTTAATTGGGAAAAGACGACAAACTCAACAAATAAATAAAACGGTGAAATTAATTGGCAAAAAAATAAAATAAATTATAATCTCTTGAAAACGTTCAAAGAAATACATGTTTGTTGGAACACCTTGTGATAGAATCTTCAATGATATCAGACACAGCTAAACAAGTGCAATGGGGTGAAATTAGTAAATTAATCCAATTTAATTGGGAAAAGACGACAAACTCAACAAATAAATAAAAAAAACTGTGAAATTAATTGGGAAAAAAATTAAAATAAAATAAATTATAATCCCTTGAAAACTTTCAAAGAAAGAAATGTTTGTTGGAACACCTTGTCATAGAATCTTCAATGATATCAGACACAGCTAAACAAGTGCAATGGAGTGAAATTAGTAAATTAATCCAATTTAATTGGGAACAAAACGACAAACTCAACAAATAAATAAAAAAACTGTGAAATTAATTGGCAAAAAAAAAAAAATTATAATCCCTTGAAAACTTTCAAAGAAAGAAATGTTTGTTGGAACACTTTGTGATAGAATCTTAAATGAGAATTAGAAACAGCGTGAATCCATACAACAAACATTTCTTTCTTTGAAAGTTTTCAAGGGACTATAATTTATGTATTTTTTGCCAATTTATTTCACTGTTTTTTTTATTTGTTGAGTTTGTCGTTTTTTCCAATTTAATTGGATTCATTTACTGATTTCACTCAATTGCAATTGTTTATTTGACTATTTATGTTTTAGCGCAGCTCCTTATGTTTTTTGTTTTTGTTTTAAATGTTAGATCATAACCAAAAAATATTCATAGATATAATGGTGTATTGTGGAAATATGTAGGTACACCCTGGGCACCAAAAGATGGCATTGCTACCTGTAGAAGAAATGACTCCTTGTAGGCATTTTTTCAGAATTGCCCACTGGTCTCCAAAAATGTTGTCCCACCCTCCATGCAAAACTCCTTCTATTGCAAGAGATTTGTGGGTTTCCTTGCATGAACTGCCTGTTTCCAAATCCCTCTACAAAAAGTCAGTGGGAAACAAATCAGGGCTTTGACTAGGGCAGTCCATTACCCTCTAAAGCAGTGGTCTCCAAACTGCAGCCCGATGTGGCCCTTTGCTGGCCTTTACCCAGCCCTTGGGGCACTATTCCTCCCACTGATACAATACATTATTTTGCTATCTGACAACAAAAATGGAGCACCATTTTTCCCACCGACACAAATAATGAGGGCTCTATTCTTCCCTAGGATACCAACAGTGGAGCACTATTGCCCTGCCCCCAATACCAAATGTGGTGATGTATACTCCCACTGATGCTAGAATTTTTACTCCTGCTGGCCATAATCCGGCCCTCCTAAAGTCTGAAGGACAATAAACTGGCCCTTTGTTTAAAATGTTTGGAGACCCCTGCTCTAAAGCCAACCATTCATGGATCGCTATTTGGCAGGTTCAGCAGGGACTGGCCGAAACTTTGATCCTTGAATGGGCAAGGTGCTTGTACAGATATCAGTCTACCAATCGACTTCTGTGAAACCACTCCGATTTTTGGTCTCGACTGCTATAGCCAGT
Source organism: Rana temporaria (assembly GCF_905171775.1). Taxonomy (NCBI): domain Eukaryota; kingdom Metazoa; phylum Chordata; class Amphibia; order Anura; family Ranidae; genus Rana; species Rana temporaria. The sequence goes on from NC_053492.1 coordinate 24,859,909, forward strand.
GTTCTGTCGAGAAGTGCCCGTCCCATAGAATAGTGCCCGAGACAAACGACGCATGTGCCGTACGTCATAGCACAAGAGCTGATTTGCCGATCAGCTGGGCTGACGTAACCATGGTGCATGTTCACATCATAGGAGGTATCTCTCGTTGGGAGATACCATTTCAAAGGCACAATTTAAACTAGGGTTGTCCCGATACCACTTTTTTAGGACCGAGCACAAGTACCGATACTTTTTTTCAAGTAGTCGCCGATACCGAATACCGATACTTTTTTTAAATGTGTCCCCAAATGCAGCCATGTCCCCCCACATATGCAGCCATGTCCCCCCACATATGCAGCCATGTCCCCCTAGCCATGTCCCTCACATATGCAGCCATGTCCCTCTAGCCATGTCCCTCACATATGCAGCCATGTCCCTCTAGCCATGTCCCTCACATATGCAGCCATGTCCCTCTAGCCATGTCCCTCACATATGCAGCCATGTCCCTCTAGCCATGTCCCTCACATATGCAGCCATGTCCCTCTAGCCATGTCCCTCACATATGCAGCCATGTCCCTCTAGCCATGTCCCTCACATATGCACCCATGTCCCTCTAGCCATGTCCCTCACATATGCAGCCATGTCCCTCTAGCCATGTCCTCCACATATGCAGCCATGTCCCTCTAGCCATGTCCCTCACATATGCAGCCATGTCCCTCCAGCCATGTCCCTCCAGCCATGTCCCTCTAGCCATGTCCCTCTAGCCATGTCCCTCCAGCCATTTCCCCCATACCTTTGCCGCCGAAAGCCGCCGCCGCATGGAGAAAATCACAGCATTCATTTGAATAGCTGTTTTGCCCGCGCGTATAGACACCCCCCCCTTGCTCGGGATTGGACAGATCACGATCACCCATCCAATCCCGGGCAAGGGGAGTGTCTATACGCGCGGGAACACTACAGCTATTCAAATGAAAGCTGTGATGTTCCCGCACAGCGTTTAACACATGCAGCGGCTTTCGATGCGGCGGCAGCGGCGGGGGGGGGAAGTATTCTATTTAGGTATCGGGGGTATTTACGCGAGTACGAGTACTCCCGCAAATACTCGGTATCGGTCCCGATACCGATACTGGTATCAGTATCGGGACAACCCTAATTTAAACCTATACAAACACAGACAAAACTGGACCATCAGCACACTGTAAAGCCGTCTTGCATCAGCGAGGCACAATGTGAGAACTACAGTCTCCCCCCGCTCTTTGCATAGGTTTCAATTATGCCAGTGAAATGGTATCTCCCATCGAGAGATACCTCCTACGATGTGCGCTTGCGCCCTGTTCACATCACTATTCGATGGGGGGGCACTTCTCGACACAACACCGGCAGCGCTGGTCAGTAGATTCTGACATTGGGGAAGTCTCCCCACTGTCAGAAAACAAAGACTCCCCCATTCACCTCGAGTATGTGGGTGTCGGAATTAAGTCTTTTTTTTTTTTTTTTCGTTCAACCCAGTGGTTGAATGAAAAGAAAAAAAATTAGTCATCTATGGGCTGATTATTTCTATTTCAGACATTCCTTTGTAGATTTGCTAGTGTGCGTAGAATCATTATCATGTCAAAAGACCCATTTCCGGATTATCTTCAACTTTGGACAGGTGGCACATTATCAAAGCACACTTTGATATGATGGAGATTGTATAATTGACTCGATGACTGTGAAGCCGCCCATGCCCTGAAGCAACAAAGCGACCCCAAACCACACTTCCATTACCATGCTGGTATAAGGTTCTTCTCCTGAAAGGCTGTCTTTGGTTTACAGCAAGCTTGACTACTTTTACTGTGACCAATTATTATTTTTTTTTTCTTTGATTGTTCAGTCTTCAGCACATTATTGTAGAGGGCCTATGGCAGTGATGGCGAACCTTGGCACCCCAGATGTTTTGGAACTACATTTCCCATGATGCCATGATGACCCTTCCCACACCTAACAACTGTATTTTCATTTGAGTCCATCTGATCATCTCCCACAGCTACTACCCTTTGTTCCACTTGACCCTCCCTTCTAGATTGTAAGCTCTAACGAGCAGGGCCCTCTTGTCCCTCCTGTATTGATTTGTATTGTGACTGTACTGTCTTCCCTGATGTAAAGGGCTGCGCAAACTGTTGGCGCTATATAAATCCTGTATAATAATAATAATGCGCACCTACACTGCAGAGTGTATGAGCATCATGGGAAATTTAGTTCCAAAACATCTGGAGTGCCAAGGTTCGCAATTCACTGGCCTATGGTGTAAGGTGACCAGATTTTTAAGATGAAATCCAGGGACATATTTTCTTACTAGCAATGGCAGCAATCACTGACTTATAGCAGGACTGCAATATTGCAGCGGACAAATCGTACACTAAGGCCCCGTACACACGAGGAGACATGTCCGATGAAAACGGTCCGCGGACCGTTTTCATTGGACATGTCTCCTGGGAGCTTTTGGTCTGATGTGTGTACACACCATCAGACCAAAATCCCCACCGACAGAGAACACGGTGACGGAGATGACACCGACGTTCTCAAACACGGAAGTGCAATGCTTTCACGCATGCGTCGAATCAATTCGACGCATGCACGGTATTTCGGGACGCTGGTTACACGTCATAACCAGCGGACATGTCCGATTAGGTGTACTAACCATCGGACATGTCCGACGGACATGTTTCCAGCGGACAAGTTTCTTAGCTTGCTAAGAAACTTTTGTCCATTGGAAACCTGTCCGCTAGGCCGTACACACGGTCGGACATGTCCGCGGACCAGTTTCAGCGGACATGTTCGTCCGTGTGTACGCGGCCTAAGTGACACTTTGTGGGAACCAGTGACACTAATATAGTGATAAGTGCTGACAATATGCACTTTCACTTTACTAATGACACTGGCTGGGAAGGGGTTAAAAGCTAGGGCAATCAAAGGGTTAAATGTGTGGCTAACAAGTCTTTTCTCACTGTGGGGAGGTGCTTTTACTAAGGGAAGGCATAGATCCCTGTCTCTGTTTTGCAGGAACACAGGACTTAAAGCGGATTTCCACCCAATCCACTTTAAGTACTCCTTGCCCCCTTACATGCCACAGCCCCCTCCGCACCCCCACGATACGCCACTGCTGTCACGTGTCCCAGAAGATTGCCGAGAGGGAGGGGCCGCCTAGGTGACTCCTCCTCTCCCCCTAGGCTGCCCCTCCCTCTCGGCAATCTTCTGGGACACGTGACAGCAGTGGCGTATCGTGGGGGTGCGGAGGGGGCGTGGCTGTATGTACTGTATGTCACTACTGGTATTCAGCTGAAGGAACTTCACTTACTTTACATAATGTGGCGGAAATTCCACACCTGTGTATTACTTTACATATTCTGGTGGAAATTCCCCACCTGTGTATGTCACTACTGGTATTCAGCTGACGGAACTTCACTTCCATAATCTGGCGGGTCGCTGATTCTGACAGAACAACGGGTTCACACTGGTATGACCCGACTGTTGTACGACTGTCATCCTACTTTGCTACTTTCTGCAATATCGGTCCTACTTCCACCCGACTTAAATGAACAGGGTACTTTGAGACCTTACGACTGGTCTTTTGACCAATCAAAACAATCCCAGTGTAACATAAATTCCTTTTCCTGCTGCTGTAATCACCATGTCGGATGTCACAAGTCAAATGGTTAGGACGAGGATCACCTACATCTCATGCGGCCCTCATGTCATAGGTTAGGCGCCAGGGCTCTAATGTTTCACCTTTTATCTGCATGCACTATTTGAATCAAGATTTAATGTTTGCCTGTTCAAATATGGTGAAAAAGTGGACAATTGCCATGGGGTGTACTTACTTTATTACATGACTGTAAGTAAATATAATTGGGTGAATGTGTATCAGAAGAATGTGGACAGCCTGCAACAGTAAGCCGAGAAAACTGTTTTTAAAGTGTAACTAAAGCCACATTTTATTTTAATTTTTTTTTAGTTTTGAAACTAAAAAAAAAAAATCCCACTTTTTTGGTTGACGTAAGAACAGTATTAGATGGAAAATCTTTCAGTGGGGACACTAGTTCTGGTGACACCCATGGGATTTCCTCTCACTTCCTGTTTTGACTATGGGACAGGAAGTAAAGGGAAATCTCCCAAATGGGACATGGATTGGGTAAAAGAAAAAAACATCAGGGGTTATAACCCTCCCCTACTCTATCCAAAATGGAAAGAAAAGGTTTTGCCTTTAGTAACCTAGAAAGGCAAATTTGTCAGCTGGAGCTCTCCATAGTGCTGAAAGTGTAACCACATCCTGACACATGTAACCACTAAGAAAAAAAATATATACATATAGATATATATATCTATATATTTATAGATAAGATATATATATATCTATATATACAATTATATCTATTCTTTGCGAAAGTATTCGGCCCCCTTGAACTTTGCGACCTTTTGCCACATTTCAGGCTTCAAACATGAAGGTATAAAACTGTATTTTCTTTTGAAGAATCAACAACAAGTGGGACACAATCATGAAGTGGAACGAAATGTATTGGATATTTCAAACTTTTTTAACAAATAAAAAACTGAAAATTTGGGCGTGCAAAATTATTCAGCCCCCTTAAGTTAATACTTTGTAGCGCCACCTTTTGCTGCGATTACAGCTGTAAGTCGCTTGGGGTATGTCTCTATCAGTTTTGCACATCGAGAGACGGAAATTTTTGCCCATTCCTCCTTGCAAAACCGCTCGAGCTCAGTGAGGTTGGATGGAGAGCAGTTTGTGAACAGCAGTTTTCAGTTCTTTCCACAGATTCTCGATTGGATTCAGGTCTGGACTTTGACTTGGCCATTCTAACACCTGGATATGTTTATTTGTGAACCATTCCATTGTAGATTTTGCTTTATGTTTTGGATCATTGTCTTGTTGGGAAGACAAATCTCCATCCCAGTCTCAGGTCTTTTGCAGACTCCATCAGGTTTTCTTCCAGAATGGTCCTGTATTTGGCTCCATCCATCTTCCCATCAATTTTAACCATCTTCCCTGTCCCTGCTAAAGAAAAGCAGGCCCAAACCATGATGCTGCCACCACCATGTTTCACAGTGTGGATGGTGTGTTCAGGGTGATGTGCAGTGTTGCTTTTACGCCAAACATAACGTTTTGCATTGTTGCCAAAAAGTTCGATTTTGGTTTTATCTGACCAGAGCACGTTCTTCCACATGTTTGGTGTGTCTCCCAGGTGGCTTGTAAATTACACATTTACCAGCTCCTTCCTCGCTCTCTATCCTGACAGATCCCCTGCAGCAGCTGGCAGGAGGTGAGGGGGGGGAACCCAGCAGCACTGTAGGGAGGACGGGTGAGGGAAGCACACAGGAGCCCGGGAGCAGGGAGGCGGCAAGAATGGCATGTAGAGTAACCAGCGCCCTCCATTTCCCTCCTGCAGCTGCTGAATGTCTGCCGGAAGGAGAGGAGGAGAAACATGCATTCATCGGCTACATGAAGTGATCAGTTCCTCTATATGCCACCGCCTCCCTCTATTCTGGCGGACAGGGGGCCCCTGGAGCATGGGGCCGGGCCGCAATGGCGACCCCTGTATGTAAGCCCTGGGACAGTCAGAGGAGAATGAAAACTCCTCCTACAAGCTTAAACCAGTGCTTAGCTGGACACTGATAGAAATCATAAGACTGCTATATACTGATGATGAGAAAAGGTATTAAGCTGTTTATATTTACTAAAATAATTGCATTTCCATGTTCTGTGTACTGTGGGAGACCAGATATAGTGACTGCAGGCTTCTGGGTTTAGCAGCACTTTATGCATTACAGGTCTAGCAAACAAAGTACATAACAGCTGTATGAGAAAAAATGGAACATGGAAGGTTACAGGCCTTATGCACACTGGGCTTAACAATCGTTACTTTTACAGGCCTTTGATTCTTTATTTTAAAAACTGTAAAACCACCTCTATGTTAGCCAATAGGAAGGGAGGGGGGTTTACTAAAACTGGAGAGTGCAGCTATGCATAGAAACCAATCAGCTTCCAGTTTTTTTTTTCCAAAGCTTAAAGGGGTTGTAAACCCCTTGTGTCTTTTCACCTTAATGTATGCAGTGCCGGCCCAAGACATTGAGCTGCCTGGGACCAAGAATGAAATGCTGCCCCCCCCCAACCAAAAGGCCCCCACATTCATTATTTTAAATTATGATAACTAAAGGGGACCCGTCATAGCTCTATACATGTATAAAGGAGTATAAAGAGGACCTGTCATTACTCTTTACATGTAAAGGAATATCAAGAGGACCTGTCATGGCTCTATAAATGTATATAGGACTATAAAGAGTACTTGACATGGCTCTATACATGTATAAAGGAGTATAACGAGGGCCTGTCATGGCTCTATAGATGTATAAAGAGGACCTGTCATGGCTCTATACATGTATATAGAGGACCTGTCGAGACTCTTTACATATAAAGGAATATAAAGAGGACCTGCCATGGCTCTATAAATGTATATAGGAGTATAAAGAGGACCTGTCATGGCTCTATACATGTATAAAGCAGTATAACGAGGGCCTGTCATGGCTCTATAGATGTATAAAGAGGACCTGTCATGGCTCTATACATGTATATAGAAGTATAAAAGGACCTGTCATGGCTCTATACATGTATCCAGGAGTATAAAGGGACCTGTGAATTGCCGGCGGCCACAATGTCTTTTGCACAAACTAATCAATGTACGCTAATTGTGTTTTTTTTTTTTTTTTTTGGTACCAAAAATATGTAGAAGAATACATATTGGCCTAAACTGAAGAAAATAGTTTATTTTTCTAAATTTTGGGGATATTTATTATAGCAAAAAGTAAAAAAATATATATATTTATAGCACAAAAAATAAAAACCGCAGAGGTGATCAAATATCACCAAAAGAAAGCTCTATTTGTGGGGGAAAAACATTTTATTTGGGTGGCGGAACGGGCTGGCGGGCATCAGTATGCTGCCCCCCTAAAAGTGCTGCCTGGTACCCATGGTACCACCCGGTCCCATCATAGGGCCGGCCCTGAATGTATGCTATGCATTAAGGTGAAAAAACACCTCGCATTGTCCGGCCCCCCAGCCCCCCCGTTTTACTTACCTGAGCCTGGAATTTCCGTGGGCCCGTCCCTGCCGTCCTTCTCTCCTTGGAGTCCAGGCTTTGATTGGATAGATTGTAAACAGCACGGCCATTGGCTGTCAATCAAATCCAATGATGTGGGCGCCGGGGGAGGGGCAGAGTCATACACTCGGTGTCTATGGACGCCAAGTGTATGACTCAGGAGCGCGCCCGCAAGGTAACCACCTAGGAGAGAGTGCTTCTCCTAGGGGGTTATCTAATGCAGGGCGGAGCCGCGAGGGCCCCCCGAAGAGGAGGATCGGGGGCACTCTGTGCAAAACGAACTGCACAGTGGAGGTAAGTATATCATGTGTTTTTTTTTTTTTTTTTTTAAACAAAGCTTTAGTACAGTGGTCTCAAAGTACCGGCCCGCGGGCCATTTGCGGCCCGCGGACCAGTTATAAATGGCCCGCAGGCAGGGTGGAAGTGAGGGGAGCAAATAAAAAAAAAATTTTTTTTTTTTTTTTTTTGAGCTGGCGTCATCTGGTGGTGAGCCGTTGGTATTACAAGTTATTACCACCAGATGTGAGCTGGCGCCATCTGGTGGTGGCCGTTGGTATTACAAGTTAAGCATTACAAGTTAAACAGCAATTCTAATGTAATTTTACACTATTTTCACTGCCATATTCTTCCTTCTAATTAGAACCCCCAAACATTATATATATTTTTTATCCTAACACCCTAGAGAATAAAATAGCGATCGTTGCAATACTTTCTGTTACGCCGTATTTGCGCAGCGGTCTTACAAGCGCACTTTTTTGGGAAAAAAATACACTTTTTTTAATTAAAAAATAAGACAACAGTAAAGTTATCCCCATTTTTTTTAATATTATGAAAGATAATGTTACGCCGAGTAAATTCATACCCAACATGTCACGCTTCAAAATTGCGTCCGCTCGTGGAATGCCGACAAACTTTTTTACCCTTTAAAATCTTCATAGGCGACGTTTAAAAAAATCTACAGGTTGCATGTTTTAAGTTACAGAGGAGCTAGAATTATTTCTCTCACTCTACCAATACTCTAGGCGATACCTCACATGTGTGGTTTGAACACCGTTTACATATGCGGGCGCTGCTCACGTATGTGTTCGCTTCTGCGCGCAAGCTCGTCGGGACGGGGTGCGTTTTCTGGCTCCTAACTTTTTTAGCTGGCTCCTAGACTCCAAGCAAATTTGTCAAACCCTGACTTACACCAGTGCTGGTGGTAATAATGCGCTCGCTGACACCAGTGCTGGTGGTAATAATGCGCTCGCTGACACCAGTACTGTTGTTTTTGAAGTTTGAAAGTTTGCATGCGGCCCCCCATGGCATATGAAAACTTGTCTTGTGGCCCTCAGGTAATTTGAGTTTGAGACCCCTGCTTTAGTATGACTTTAATTGAACAAGCTAAGAAGCTGATTGGCTACCATGCAGAGCTGCACCAGATTTTGCACACTTAAGTTTTAGTAAATCAACCCCTAAGTGTCTGTTCATGTCTATGCTTATTTCTCTGTTGTATTCATGGGACAACCATGGTTATTATGGTAAATCAACCCCTGTGTGGTCATGCACACATAGACATTTATAGGCATTAGAAGAGGAGTGTTAACAGGTTGAAAAAAAACCCATCACCAACACATTTAGGAGAGGAGCATTTATGCAGAAGAAACACTTGACACTCGGCTAAACATGCTTAAATGCTAGACGCGTTTAGTGCTTCTGCGTCCATTCCAGTGGCCAGAATGAATGAATGTTCTGACAAATGGAACACATTAACGCTCAAACTCTTGACGCACCTGAATGCTCCTCAACACACCTAAATGTGTGCAAAATGCAGCTTTAGGCACTTTTTCTTTAACCGCTTCACCCCCACAAGGTTTTACCCCCTTCCTGACCAGAGCACTGCGTCGCTTTAACTGACAACTGCGCGGTCGTGCCCACAAAATTTGCATCCTTTTTTTCCCACAAATAGAGCTTAATTTTGGTGGTATTTGATCATCTCTGCGGTTACATTTTCTTTGCACTATAAACAAAAAAAGAGCAACAATTTTGCAAAAAAATATATATTTTTTACTTATTGCTATAATAAATATTACCAAAAGTTTTTTTTTTTAAACTATTTTTTAGGCCAATATATATTCTTCTACATATTTTTGGTAAAAAATAAGCGTATGGTGATTGGTGTGCACAAAAGTTATATAGGTAGATTCAGGTAGGGGCGCGCAAATCTAAGGCGGCGTAGCCTAGCGTGTTTACACTACGCCGCCTTAAGTAAGAGAGGCAATTACTGTATTCTCAAAGTCCTTGCCTCCTTACTTAGGGCGGCGTAGCGTAAATGCAGCGGGCGTAAGGGCGCCTAATTCAAATGTGTTGGAGGGGGGCGTGTTTTATGGTAATGAGGCTTGACCTCACGTTTTTGATGTTTTTTTTTACTGCGCATTCGCCGGGCGACTACATTTCCCAGTGTGCATTGCGGCTAAGTACGCTGCACGGGCCTATTGATTTCGACGTGGATGTAAACAACGTAAATCCCGATTCGCGGATGACTTGCGCAAACGACGTAAAAAATTTGAATCTCGCGGCGGGAACGGCGGCCATACTTTAACATTGTTATTCCACCTAATAGATGGAATAACTTTAGGCCTGCTAATGCCTTACGGAAACGGCGTAAAACTACTGCGGCGGCCGGGCGTACGTTCGTGAATCGGCGTATCAACTCATTTACATATTCTACGCCGACTGCAATGGAAGCGCCACCTAGCGGCCATCCGAAAAATTGCAACCTAAGATAGGACGGCGCAAGCCGTCTTATCTTAGATATGTTTAAGCGTATCTCTGTTTGAGCATACGCTTAAACATAGGTCGGCGTAGATTCTGAGTTAGGTCGGCTTATCTACTGATAAGTCGGCCTAACTCTTACTGAATCTACCTAATAGCTTCTACAAACTATGGGAAAGATTTTTGGCATTTTTATTATTGTTTTTTTTTTTACTAGTAATGGCGGTGATCTGTGATTTTTAGCGGTACTGCGACGGACAGATCGGAGACTTTTGACACTTTTTTGGGACCATTGGCATTTATGCAGCGATCAGTGCTATAAAAATGCACTGTTACTGTGTATATGCCACTGGCAGGGAAGGGGTTAACACTAGGGGGGTTAAATATGTGTTCCCTCTGCATGTTCTAACTGTGTGGGGATGTGAGCGACTAGGAGAGAAGCCCTATAATTTTTTCCTACTTTGTAGGAAGAAACGATAGGGCTTCTCTCAGCACAGGGATTTGTGTGTTTAAACACACAAATCCCCATGCTGGTGCTCGTGCACGCGATCGTGTGTCCGGCTGCGGCCGTGCCCATTGGCCACGCGCATGGGGTCCCTTGCCGTGCAATGGGCGCGCTCTCGCCCTCTGGTGGCCGAAAACAGGCAGGACGTACGCGTACGCGATTTCTCCCACCAGTGCCATTGTCCCACAGTATATGAATATATAAATGTAGTGATAGTGAAGAGAACTCAGTATCACACTGAGTACATGTTATCACTGAATGTGAAACAGTGAAACAAATATGAACTAAACAATCAATATGAGTGAATGTGCCAAAAAGTCCACAAAAAAGAGAAAAATTACAAACAAATAAATGTCCATCAATATAACATGTGGGTTGACGCTGAAAAACATATAGCCACGTGGATCATATGGGGAAAACATTCCTTCCGACTATGTGAAATAGATGGAATACGCTTACCAGAACCAGTAGATATACTTGTCTGCGACAGCAGATCATGAAGGCATCGAAAATCCCAAAACGGATCAACTCGACTTGTCTGGCGACTCTAAGTAGTTGGAACCACAAACTTGGCCTGTTAGGACCCGACAGTCCTCAACTGAAGACCCTGGATGGACGGCGGTCTGGATCGATGGAACAGACCATAAATAAAAGGGCAACCGCCCTGCTTCCAATGGGTGTTGAGAGATGGAAAAGAACCCCCAATGGGGTTAGCAAGGCACGATGGAACAGCTCCAAAAACGTAATCCAACAAGTCATGCAAGGAGAAAGAAAAAATGGTGCTCCAATGGTGCAGGTCAAAATGATATAAAGGTTTTATTGTTATAAAACCAACAAAAACATTAACATTAAAAGTGATCACAACTTAAATAAAATATGAAAGATAAAAGCAATATGGGGAGTGGCGTACCAAGCCTTACACGTTTCGTCCAACTAGGACTTCTACTGGGGCATCAGTATATCTGCCTGACACGGTTGGAAACTGGTTAAGCAGCTTTTCTTCTGCTAGAAGAAATGGCATTTAGAGGAGCTGAGCAAATGTTCAGTGTGCGTGAGGCCGATAAAGGGAGTGGTGATCTTAACTGGGAGTTTTGGTTCCACATTGTAATTATTTCTCCTCAACTGATGTTGAAGTTTATAAACTTACTTTGTGAAGATCCTCTCATATTTACTGTACTTCTTTGAAATCTATGATACATAGTAGTGGATTTACTAAAGGCAAATAGGCTGTGCACTTTGCAAGTACCGTTGCACTAATTTTCCCCAAAGCATAGTATATGTGGTGAAACTCTGATTTCCATCATCCAATCGTGTGCAAGAAAAAATGCATTTTTTTTTTTTGCACCTAATTGGGTATTATTTACAAAGTGAAGCTTTACCGAATTTACATTTACCCAGGAAATGAGTGTAACTGCACAGTCTATTTTCCTTTAATAAATCTGCCCTATAGTCACTTCCCCTGTCAGTAGGCACTGCTGTGCCACACATTTCACAGAGCCTGCCTTCTGAGCTACAGGAGTGCTGAGAGGAGGGGTTTCAGGAGGCGGAGTCAGTAAAGGAATCACCGCTTTCAGATAGCAAGGTACCATAGGATATTTAGTCCTTATAAATTGAGCAGAAGCTTCAAAGCATGCAGGAAATCTAGGAAGCTGTGGAAAGTGATGGCCTGTACAACAGACAACACTCACAACAAGATTTTCCAAGTACGTTTATATTGGATTGTCAAACTATTGTTTGTATTTCTATTAGAATACTGATGCTATAAAATGAAAGTGTATAATGTCACGATCATGGGCGTCCGCTCCATAGGCCAAGGGGGGGCAATTGACCCCCCCCTGGAAAATCGAGAAGGTGTTGAAGAGCCTTGCGGCCACAGGCTGTCTGAGTGGTCCCGGGACGGATGTCACACAGACACAGCGAGCAGAGTGAAACTGCCTCCCCCTCCAGTGTTTATGTGTACACAGGGGGAGGGAACCTGCTGTGACCCGGCCATGCTGATGGCTGATCTGAGGTACTGAATGGGATGGGGGGAGAGGAGGTCCGTCTGTGCTGAAGGGGGGGTTTGTGCTGAATGGGGGCCCATCTGTGCTGAAGGGGGGGTCTGTGCTGAATGGAGGGGTCTGTGCTGAATGGGTCTGTGCTGAAGGGGGGGGTCTGTGCTGAAGGGTGGTCTGTACATTCTCTAGGCTATATTTATATGGGCATGGAGTGAAGCTGTTCTATCTCAAGAGCTATTTCACACTGCCAACTGGATGCGTTATCGGTAAAGCGCCGCTAAAAAGTGGTGCTTTACCATCATTTTAGCTGCGCTATTCGGCCGCTAGCGGGGCGCTTTTAACTCCTGCTAGCGTTTGAAGAAAGGGTTAAATGTGTATCACCGCTGCGGAAGTCCCCCCCCTGAAAAAATTTCAGCGGACGCCCATGGTCACGATAGATGTTATTATCAATATGTAGGGTAATTGAGGTTTTCGACAAATAAGGGAGCATCAAAAATAATAAAAAGGTCTTAACTTAATTATCTATTAAATATCTGTGCATATAAAAAAGGAGTTATTGAGAACAAAAATGGGGGGCTTAATCTTGTGGGACATCCTCCGCTGTGTGTGTGTGTGTATATATATATATGTAAAATCGTTTCTCACAAAAGTGAGTACACTTATGCTCCAATGTAAAGTAGTGAGTGTAGAGCTTGTATAACAGTGTAAATTTGCTGTCCCCTCAAAATAGCTCAACACACAGCCATTAATGTCTAAACCGCTGGCAACAAAAGTGAGTACACCCCTAAGTGAAAATGTCCAAATTGGGATGGGACCAAAGTGTCAATATTTTGTGTGGCCACCATTATTTTCCAGCACTGCCTTAACCCTCTTGGGCATGGAGTTCACCAGAGCTTCACAGGTTGCCACTGGAGTCCTCTTCCCCTCCTCCATGATGAGCTGGTGGATGTTGGAGACCTTGCGCTCCTCCACTTTCTGTTTGAGGATTCCTCACAGATGTTCAATAGGGTTTAGGTCTGGAGACATGCTTGGCCAGTCCATCGCCTTTACCCTCAGCTTCTTTAGCAAGGTGGTGGTCGTCTTGGAGGTGTGTTTGGGGTCGTTATCATGTTGGAATACTGCCCTGCGGCCCAGTCTCTGAAGGGAGGGGATCATGCTCTGCTTCAGTATGTCACAGTACATGTTGGCATTCATGGTTCCCTCAATGATCTGTAGCTCCCCAGTGCCGGCAGCACTCATGTAGCCCCAGACCATGATACTCCCACCACCATGCTTGATTGTAGACAAGACACACACACATCTTTGTACTCCTCACCTGGTTGCCGCCACACACGCCTGACACCATCTGACACCAAATAAGTTTATCTTGGTCTCATCAGACCACAGGACATGGTTCCAGTAATCCATGTCCTTAGTCTGCTTGTCTTCAGCAAACTGTTTGCCGGCTTTCTTGTGCATCGTCTTTAGAAGAGCCTTCCTTCTGGGACGACAGCCATGCAGACCAATTTGATGCAGTGTGTGGCGTATGGTCTGAGCACTGACAGGCTGACCCCCCACCCCTTCAACCTCTGCAGAAATGCTGGCAGCACTTATACGTCTATTTCCCAAAGGATATGATGCTGAGCACGTGCACTCAAGTTTTTTGGTCGACTATGACGAGGCCTATTCTGAGTGGAACCTGTCCTGTTGACCCCGCTGTATGGTCTTTGCCACCGTGCTGCAGCTCAGTTTTAGGGTCTTGGCAATCTTCTTATAGCCTAGGCCAGTGATGGCGAACTTTGGCACCCCAGATGTTTTGGAACTACATTTCCCATGATGCTCAACTACACTGCAGAGTGTTTCAGCATCATGGGAAATGTAGTTCCAAAACATCTGGGGAGCCAAGGTTCGCCATCACAGGCCTAGGCTATAAGAAGATTGCCAAGACCCTGAAACTGAGCTGCAGCATGGTGGCCAAGACCATACAACTGTTAAACAGGACAGGTTCCACTCAGAACAGGCCTCGCCATGGTCAACCAAAGAAGTTGAGTGCCCGTGCTCAGCGTCATAGCCAAAGGTTGTCTTTGGGAAATAGACGTATGGGTGCTGCCAGCAATATGTAGAGCAACAATTCTTCTTTGCCACTGAACTTTTACAGACCAGTATGAGAGAGTGAAGCCTCGTACACACGACCGAGGAACTCGACGGGCGAAACACATCATTTTCCTCGTCGAGTTCCTTGTTAGGCTGTCGAACTCGACAAGCCAATTTTCTCCATTTCCGTCAAGGAAATAGAGAACATGCTCTCTTTTTGGCTCGTCGAGTTTCTCGTCAGTTTCCTCGACGAAAATGTACACACGACCGGTTTCCTCGGCAAAAAAATATCTCCCAGCAAGTTTCTTGCTGGTTTTTGCCGAGAAACTCGGTCGTGTGTACAAGGCCTGAGAGCGATAACACCAAATTTAACACATCTGTTCCCCATTCACACCAGAGACCTTGTAACACTAACAAGTCACATGATACCGGGGAGGGAAAATGGCTAATTGGGCCCAATATGAACATATTCACTAAGGGGTGTACCCACTTTTGTTGCCAGCTTTTTAGACATTAATGGCTGTGTGTTGAGTTATTTTGAGGGGGCAGCAAATTTACACTGTTATATAAGCTGTACACTCACTACACAACATTGTAGCAAAGTGTAATTTCTTCAGTGTTGTCACATGAAAAGATAGAATAAAATATTTACAAAAATGTGAGGGGTGTACTCACTTTTGTGAGATACTGTATTTATATATATAGTGTATGTCTTCACATTCCTTTTATCCTTTTAGCATTGAACTTTTGTGTCCAGATTTTAAGTCTTTCCATAAACATCAATTTGTTTGCCTCTATTACGCCTTTTCAAATCTAGCGGTTCACTATCGATGTATAAATAGACACTTCAGTGGCTCAAATTGTTAAATATAAAAAGATTTTCCTATTTGATCATAAAAAAAGAAAATGTGTTGGCCGTGTCTACGCGGAATGAGTATGACATCTGAATGTTCCATAAAGCATAAAGTTCAAGCTGTGTCCATAAATATTCACGTACCGGGTAACGTGCACTTGAATTCAACACAATATAATGTAGTCTTGCTGCTGCGGATGAAAAGTACGTTGTAATACTTATATTATTGGAGCATAAACCATCCGAAAAGTAATGCGTCATAATCTGATGTATTTTTTTTTTAAATATTCTTTATTTATATTTTCAGGATAAAGGGATGTACATGCCATTCATTGCATCATTTTCCATTACATATATACCAATAATTTCCCATCAACTCTCACATTTACATTACCCAGCCCTGCCTGTACCTTCCAGTACCGGCTCGCTGGGTTCGGTACCGTCCTTATCTTATCTTCAAATATCCCTCCAATTCTCAATGGTCTTATTCTTTAATTATCAATGTGTTACCCACTCATCCCTCTTATTCCCCCCCCCCAATATATATAATCTGATGTATAATGCCATATGCATCTCTTTAGAAATGGAAAGTAAACCCATATGTAATATAATCATCCTATAATCATGAAGGAAAGGAGCCATGTATGCTCAAACATGTCTCAGATGCCTATTTATGTTTCTAAACGTTGATCTTTCTATAGTAAATATATAGATAAAGGCAGCTTGATTGAGAAGAAAGCTATAATTGAGAGCAAATATATGTTGGAATGCCATATAGCTCAAAAAAAGGAACAATCTTGCCAATTTTCTGGAGAGCATCACTCATATTGCAGGATCCCCTTTGAAGTGAGTAGCAGCATCCACACATGCACAAAGATTATCATCAACTCCACTAAATTCACTGCAGGGCCAACAAACATGCAGATCATGGCTGAATCCTGTGTCTGATGGCTCCAACGGGGAAAAAGAATGGTCTGGTGGATCAAACAGACAGAAGAAGGGTTCTCGTGGTCCACTGTGCCTGATGGCTCCAACAGTGAAGAAGAATGGTCTGATGGAGCCAACAGACAGAAGAAGGGTTCTCGTGGTCCACTGTGCCTGATGGCTCCAACAGTGAAGAAGAATGGTCTGATGGAGCCAACAGACAGAAGTAGGGTTCTCGTGGTCCACTGTGCCTGATGGCTCCAACAGTGAAGAAGAATGGTCTGATGGAGCCAACAGACAGAAGAAGGTTCCTCATGGTCCATTGTGTTTGATGGCTCCAACAGTGAAGAAGAATGGTCTGATGGAGCCAACAGACAGAAGAAGGTTCTTCATGGTCCATTGTGTTTGAAGGGTCCAACAGGGAAGAAGAAGCGTCTGATGAATCCAACAGACAGAAGAATGTTCCTCGTGGTCTGCAGTGCCTGATGGGTCCAACAGTGAAGAATGGTCTGATGAATCCAACAGACAGAAGAATTGTCCTCATGGTCTGCTGTGCCTGATGAATCCAACAGACAGAAGAATGGTCCCCATGGTCTAGTCGCAGGGATATGCAATTAGCGGACCTCCAGATGTTGCAAAACTACAAATCCCATCATGCCTCTGCCTCTGGGTGTCATGCTCATGGCTGTCAGAGCCTTGCTATGCCTCATGGGATTTGTAGTTCTGCAACAGCTGGAGGTCCGCTAATTGCATATCTCCGGTCTAGTGGGTCCAACAGAGAACATGGACTTAAGAAGGTTCCTCACGGAGGCATGCCACCTCTTGATCGGGCTGATCAATGAACAACAACGCATAACAATGCATTGTCAAGAATGAAATATAAGGAGGCGAAGAGACCCTGCACTAGATGGAAATGCAACAAAGAAGTTACTTCTATTGGGTTTACCAAAACAGATATGGTGAAGAGTGCCTGCAATGTCTTCTATTTCGGGACATTCTTTGTAATAGAAATCTTAAATTTTACAAGCTGGGGAAGGAATTTCTGAACAAAACACTCCCAGCATGAAAACAAACCCAATAAATTCTTTAATTGCAAAACAGAAAACTAAACAAAAAGCCTGACCGTGGAAGGTAAAGTCATTGGAAGCAGAATCGGCTTGTAGCCAGACAGTAGCCGTAGGTGGCCAGCTAGCACCGTACCATTAGTTTATACATTGTTTCACTATGATTCCTATCTGTAGTCGTTGCCCCCCACCCCTTAGGAAACTCCCCTCCATCACTGAACTTCAGATTTTAGTTCAAAACTGTTTTAAAATTAGCAAGTCAGATATCTATGATCTCACTATAGTAAGTTGCAATAATTACTGTTTGTTGTTATTTGTTTTTTTATTATATGTCTTGATTTTGGTATTTTTCTGTGTTTACATTTTTCTTATAATTTATTTTCTTTCTTTTTTTTTTGCTTCCAGTATGGCAACTATTTTCTTATTTGGGTCCTAGGATTAAAAGGATCCCTAGCCCAGGGGTTGACAAATTTGCTTGGAATCTAGGAGCCTGCTAAAAAGTTAGGAGCCAGAAAACGCGCCCCGTCCCGACGAGCTTGCGCGCAGAAGCGAACACATACGTGAACAGCGCCCGCATATGTAAACAGTGTTCAAACCACACATGTGAGGTATCGCCGGGATTGGTAGAGCGAGAGCAATAATTCTAGCCCTAGACCTCCTCTGTAAATCAAAACATGCAACCTGTAGATTTTTTTTTTTTTTTTGCCCCCCCTTCCAAGCCAAGTCGCCAGGACCCTATTTCTAGTCGCCATGGCGACCTGGCGACCGGGATTTGTCGATCCCTGCCCTAGCCTATAGAGTTTAGAGAACATTTCCTTACCACTTACTATCATTGCAGACTCAGAACTGAGCCTCTTTCTGACACTTACAAGGTAAAAACAAGGAAAATTACTTAGAACCCCCAAACATTATACATTTTTTTCTAACACCCTAGAGAATAAAATGGTGGTCGTTATGTCACACTGTATTTGCGCAGCGGTCTTACAAGCGTACCTTTTTTTGGAAAAAATACACTTTTTTTAATAAAAAAATAAGAAAACAGTAAAGTTAGGCCAATTTTTTTTTATATTGTGAAAGATAATGTTACGCTAGTAAATTGATACCCAACATGTCACGCTTAAAAATTGTGCCTGCTCGTGGAATGGCGACAAACTTTTACCCTTTAAAATCTCCACAGACAATGTTTAAAATATTCTATAGGTTGCATGTTTTGACTTACAGAGGAGGTCTAGGGCTAGAATTATTGCTCTTGCGTTACCTCACATGTGTGGTTTGAACACCATTGTCATATGCGGGCGCTACTCACGTATGCGTTCGCTTCTGCACACGAGCTTGCGGGATGGGGCGCGTTTTCTTATTATTATTTATTTTACCTTTTATTTTTATTTTTTACACCGTTCTAAAAAAAAAAAAAAATTGTGTCACTTTTATTCCTATTACAAGGAATGTAAACATCCCTTGTTATAGAAAAAAGTATGACAGGACCTCTTAAATATTAGATCTGGGGTCAAAAAGACCTCAGACCTCATATTTACACGGAAATGCAATAAAAAAATTAAAAACAAATTATCATTTGAAAAAATGACAAAAAAAATGTCCCTTTTAAGAGCTATGGGTAGAAGTGACGTTTTGACATCGCTTCCGCCCTACTATAGTATGGAGACGGGTGGGTTGCCATCTTCCCCTCACTCGTCTCCATACCTAACACCAAGAAGGATTCGCCACTGCCGACGGCTCCAGTGAGCAAGGGAGGGCACCGGAGAGCGGCGGGAGGCCCCTCTCCCACCACCGACAAAAGTGATCTCACAGCGAATCTGCCGCAGAGACCACTATTATCGGAAACCGGACCGCCAGCTGAAGAAGAGGATACCTGGGTTATGGCAGCTAGTTGCTGCCATAACAAAGATATCCCTCTTCAAACAGCTGACGTATATCGGTGTTCGGCGGTCCGGAAGTGGTTAAGACTGTCCAAGGTCTACTTTTCCTCTGCCTACTTTCCAGAACGGCAAATTCTTTGAAGCACAAAATCCCCAAAACACGTTCCTGAAACTGGCTGTAAATGTAGATGGGTGCTGCAGCCACTATCGTCTGGAAACTGAAGACATTCAAAGTGAGGAGTATAACACCAACACACTAAGGATCTCTAGAATGGGTCCAAAGCTTAATGCAGAGATCACATCATAGTTTCCATCAGTGCTGGGACAAGGTCATCCGGTGCCCAGGGCGAAGATGAAAAACTGCGCCCCCCCCCCCCCCCCCGCTGTGAACAGCTACAGTGCCTACAGACGATGGGATCTATACTTATGCATCAGTGACAGTGCATTAACCCCCTTCCTGATACATATTACCAATACCATTCCTAAGGCCTCGTACACACGGCCGAGGAACTCGACGTGCCAAACACATCGAGTTCCTCGGCCAGTTCAGCCCTGAAGCCGCCGAGGAGCTCGGCGGGACGAGAGCTCCCATAGAACAACGAGGAAATAGAGAACATGCGTATTCATGCTTATTTGCGCGTTTGCATACAGCGTCGTCCGACGTTTTTGTACTTCAACGTTTTTTATTTTAGCCAATAGGAAAAATGATCATCTTTTCATCACTTGTTGCTATGTTGGTAGATTTTTTTTTATCTTCTGCCTGGGTGAAATGTTCTATTGATTAAAGCGACAAAACGCCCGTAGCAAACGCTCGTTGTCGCGCTAGTCGCTTGAATCGAGTGTTTCCATTACTTTCTATGGGAAATAGAAACGCTCAAAAACGCCCAAACCGCCCGATTCGCGCAACAAAAAAGGGTCCGGAACTTGTTTGAGCTTCAGGCGTTCGGCGTTAGGCGTTTTGGAGTGGAGATGTGAACCATCTCCATATGGAATAATGTTTTTTTTCCCCCTCTAGCGTTTTTGAGCGTCGCGCTTCAGGCGACAAAACGATCAGGTGTGAATGCAGTGGGTAACACATTGATAAGCAAACGCTACTCAGCCAATAGGAAGCACCTGTCGGGCGGAGATTACTCCGCCTGATAGGGAAGTGAGGGGTGGGGCAGGGCTAGTCTCAGGCTTGTGCTTGGTGCAGGGTCGCACTCGGCACATGTTGTCATATCTATGTAGCGTGGCCTCTACTGCACCCCCCCTTTCCTACAGTAAATGGTCCCGCCCAGGGCATCCATTCCTTCTGCCCACCCCTTGTACCGGCCCTGGTTTCCATAGCAACCTTTTGGAGCCTCGCAGGAGCCCCCCAGGCGAGTCACATGCCTGATGAAGTGTTCCTTTGAGGGTCTGAAACGTTGCTATTGTAACTAGGATGTGACCACTGAATAAAGCCTTGGTCCCATTCTGGAGGTCCTTGGTGTGCTGGTGACATACCCCTCACTTTATAGGTTGGTGCCACCCCGACTTCTTCTTCTTCTTTAAAGTTACAGGGACAGTCTACTCATGGCCCCAATCCCTGCAAATAATGCATTTTTGAGTTACGACACATGTGCAGTAACTCAAATAAGGTTTCTGCTGTGATCCCGGGACATAGCCAAGAATGCAGCGTAGGAGGGAAAGAGGGCCAAGATGTGGCACTGTCCAGGCAAATCCAAGACAGTTGGCATCCATAACTCATGGTCAATTCAGAAACTTTGGGATGTGTTCAGAGCACTCATCCTCTCCTACATGAGTATGGATGCTCGCCCAATACGGGTGTACATGTCTGTACAATGATTTTGGTTGTTCAACAGCCATATGGTACATATCTATAGATAGTTTAGGTTTAAACCGTTCACAACAATCACTCGTGTGGCATTGCTGTTACAGAATTTCTTCCTTCATTATGCTGAATCCTTCGATGCAACTTAAATGTGCTAACATATGTTCACATTTAAGCAATGTAGGCCAGTCTGTAGAGACAATACTAAGAGAATGGGAAGTGATAATTAAATTGTGCTCATCTCTAAAGGGAACCTAATGAGCATCTTTAAATAGAATTCATGTAATTAACTTGCAGCACATGGATTAAATGATATTATACCTTAGATCGGAGCCGCACATACATGTATAGATCACAAATATCCCCAAACCGTGTCAGCTTTATCTGAACATGGCACACGGGGCTCCTCTACACCACTGATGTCTTTAGATCATTTGGATCCTGTAGGTTAGTGGGTTGAATTCATTTTCAAACATGTATGATCAGGGTTCTCCCTGTCCTAGAAAAAATAGCTGAATAAGGTTGTGTAGTGGTGATTAAAGCCCTGTACACACGAGCCGAAATCAGCCGGTACAGTAGAAACCGGACAGCGTTCGGCCCATGTCTACAGGTCCTAACAGAAGCCGATCTCACAACCGGCTTCTGCCAAACGAGCATGCTGGAAAACCAGCAGCCAATCGCCATGACCAGTGTGTTATGGTGGGTGGGGGCTGTCAGAACACAATAGCACAGCGGGGAGATCACTGTACTAATATCGCATAGTTAGTACAGAGACCTCCCCAGTTTTTTTTTGGTTCAGCCTGCTGGGTCAAAAAAATAAAAATAAAACCCGTACCATTTGTACCAAGCATTAGGCTGGTCATACACGTATAGCTTTTCTTTGGAAAATGTTAGAGTTAAAAATATTCATTCGATTTTCTAATCGTTAGTGGGGTTAAAAATTATTTTCTTTTTTTGACCACAGTGATGAGAAAATTTGAGGGAGCAGGATGGATAACACACTGAAGCTGTGGCATTTTCTGCTACCAGTGGCCATAGTCCGCCTAAAGTCTTGAAAACAGTAAACTGAAGCCTCGTACACACGACCGAGTTTCTCGGCAAAAACCAGCAAGAAACTTGCTGGGAGATATTTTTTTGCCGAGGAAACCGGTCGGGTGTACATTTTCGTCGAGGAAACTGTCGAGAAACTCGACAAGCCAAAAAGAGAGCAAGTTCTCTATTTCCTCGACTTATTTACTAAGTTAGGGAGCAACTGCACTTTCAGAGTACAATTGCACTTGCAAAAGTGCACAGTCGATTTGCTTTTACTAAATCAACCCCATTAGCTCATTCATTTCATGGGGTGTTTGTGGAGCAGAGACTTACCTGTCCAATGGAAAGGGAGTGGGAAGGTTCTACATAATGCATTTAACCCTGAATGACTGAACCTCTGCACAGCACAGAGCTCCATGTACCTCAAAACCTGACTGGTTCCTGGGCCCAATGCTGACTACCTATAGCATGGTTTGACAAATTTGCTTGGAATCTAGGAGCCAGCTAAAAAAGTTAGGAGCCAAAAAACACACCCCGTCCCGCCAAGCTCGTGAGTAGCGCCTGCATATGTAAACAGTATTTAAACCACACATGTGAGGTATCGCCGTGATTGGTAGAGTGAGAGCAATAATTCTAGCCCTATGCCGGGTACACACGAGAGGATTTATCCGCGGAAACGGTCCTCCGGACCGTTTCCGCGGATAAATCCTCTGGCGGATTTTGATCTCCTGGTTGTACTAACCAGGAGATCAAAATCCCTGCGGAATTCCGTCCGCGGTGACGCGTCGCGCCGCGATGATGATGCGGCGACGTGCGCGACGCTGTCATATAAGGAATTCCACGCATGCGTCGAATCATTACGACGCATGCGGGGGGTGGATTCGGACGGATTGATCCGGTGAGTCTGTACAGACCAGCGGATCAATCCGTTGGAATGGATTCCAGTGGATAGATTTCTTAGCATGTTAAGAAATTTTGATCCGCTGGAAATCCATCCCCGGGGACAAAAATCATCGGAAAAAGATCCGCTGGATTGTACACACCAGGGGATCTATCCGCTGAAACCGGTCAGCGGATCAATTTCAGCGGATCGATCCTCTCGTGTGTACGGGGCACTAGACCTCCTCTGTAACTCAAAACATGCAACCTGTAGAATTTTTTAAACGTCGCCTATGGAGATTTTAAAGGGTAAAAGTTTGTCGCCATTCCACGAGCGGACGCAATTTTGAAGCGTGACATGTTGGGTATCAACTTACTCGGTGTAACATTATCTTTCACAATATAAAAAAAAAAATTGGGCTAACTTTACTGTTGTCTTATTTTTTAATTAAAAGAAGTGTATTTTTTCCCCAAAAAAGTGCGATTGTAAGACCGCTGCGCAAATACGGTGTGACAGAAAGTATTGCAACAACCACCATTTTATTCTCCAGGGTGTTAGAATAAAAAATATATATAATGTTTGGGTGTTCTAATTAGAGGGAAGGAGATGAAAAACACATTAGAACTGCTGTTTTGCTACTTGTAATGTAACTACTTGTAATGCCAAAGGCCACCACAAGATGGTGCCAGATCACAGAAGGAAGCTTAGGCCTACAGAAGGCCGCGGCCTCAATTACCGCAGATCGCGGCGGGCCTGCACCGGCCGGTAATTGAGGCCGCGGCTTTGCGGCCTTCTGCAGGCCTAAGCTTCCCCGGGCGCCAGGTCACAATTTCATGTCGCAATTGCAACCGGGCGCCTGGATTTTGTCGAGCCCTGACCTTTAAGACTGACAACAACCCCCAACAATAGTAAACTGATTCTGCTCTCTTATCCTAAACTCACAGTCATTCAGGGCCAGATTCTCAACGAAGTTACGCCGGCGTATCTGGAGATGCGCGGCGTAAGTGTACAGATGCGCCGTCGTATCTATGCGCCGTACCCACAGAACCAGATACGCCTGAAAATAGGCTTCTTCCGATCGGCGTTACTTTTGTACGCTGGCGTAGCGTAGGCGCATATTTACGCCGAGAGCACCCAGCGCTCCCATTGATTTCCTAATCAAATATGCAAATAAGGGAGATGCGCCGATTCCCGAACATACGACCGCCCGACGCAGGTTACGCGCGGTGCGCGTAAGCTGTACGTCCGGCCTAAACTTGCCCTCCATAAAGCAGGGGCAACTTTGCACCAGACGTGTGCAGGTCAGCTGGAGAGCAGCTTTAGCAGCACCGTTACGGACGAGCTGAGCAACCACACTTTCAGGACAAGACTTCTGTATGCCAACATGCCAGGGGCAGGCATGGTCATAGCACAACTAGTGTGCGCCCAGGCGCTTAGAAGGAGAAGGAGGAGGGCACGGGAGCGGATTTACCGAACGCGCCTAAACGCGTTCGGTAAAAGATACAATGCTGCACACACGTACCCGTGGAGTGGTGGAACGCACCTTTGGCCTCCTGAAGTCCCGTTTCCGATGCCTGCATAATTCTGGGTGTACCCTGTTGTATTCCCCAAACTTTGCTCTGGTGGCTGCATTTGATGACACATTGGCGGCAATTGGCGGCAATTGATGGCACAGTGGCTGTGTTTGATGGGCACAGTGGCTGTGTTTAATGGGCACAGTGGCTGTGTTTAATGAGCACAGTGGCTGTGTTTGATGGCACAGTAGCTGCGTTTGATGGGCAGTGGCTGCAATTGATGTTTTTTTTTCCAGTTTGTTTGCTCCCCCAAGGTTTTTGGAGAGAAAAGGATGGATGGTCATTTACTATTCACATCTGGAGAGCCACTGGTGTTAACCCTAAAGCCTAATGTAGACCTGTCACTTGACAAAGGAAGCATTGGCAGTTGGACTAACTATCTGGTGAACCATGTAATAACCATCTTCTGTGCTGCTGTTAAGACATGCTAGTGGATGGCATCCTGAGTAGCCATGATAAACCTTATTCTGTTATAATATTTTTAGACTCTCGTTCTTTCTCTTAGTGCCCTTTCCCCCTCTGGGCCACATTCGGCTACTGGGAGAGGTTACAATATCTACATGCACTTGTCAGCTGTACATCATTGCCCTGGGCTGGTTTATGACAACAGTGGCCTGTGCAATGTTAAGCGTGGCTGTTGACTCCCTCAGGATGCTACATCGAAGACCTTTAAGGCAGAATCACCAGGTATTATTTTTTATTATTTTTCTTTTTTTTAAAGTGTATTTTGTGCGTGTACTCGAGAGAGGAGCCGGACTGCAGGAGTTGGGAGTAGGCAGGCCTCCCCCAGAGGCAATCTGCCACCTTTCTCCATGCCCCGGGTGGCAATGGTGGGTGTGTGAGGGGGTCCTCCCACACAGCCCGCCCTACCTGCTCCGCTTTGAAGCCCAACGGGGCAGAGGGACTCCCTACAAGGGAGTAAGAGGATCTAGCCCGCTAAACCAGCCCCGTTAGTCCTTCGCCTCCCTTTTTAGAGACCGCGTGGTCAAAGTGCATGCATGTTAACCCAATTTCGAGTGTGTGTGAGGCCCCATACACACGTCCAAACTTGTATGCTGAAACTGGTCCGCGGACCAGTTTCAGCATACATGTTCGGTCGTGTGTAGGCGCGAGCGGGCAGAATTCCAGCAAACATTTGCCCGCCGGGCCTTTTCCCAGCGGGCAAATATTCCTGGACTCGTTTTAAAAATTTCCGCTGGAATCCTGCCAGCTCGGACATCTGTACAGACCTACCGTACATGTCCGAGCGCCCGCCGTCCCTCGCATGCGTCGAATGACTTCGACGCATGCGTGGAAGCATTTAAAAGGCAGGCCCGTCCACGTCACCGCGTACACGCCCCGCGTATTGTTTAAGCGCAGACTTCTGTATGATGGTTAGTACAGCCATCGTACAGAAGTCCCCGGGCAGACATGTACGGTGAAAACGGTTTCATCGTACATGTTTGCCCGTGTGTACCCGGCCTACGTGTGGTGGTTTTTGTGGGAGGGGGGTGGGCGTACTAAGCGCAGGCTTACCTCGCATAGCACACCCACCGGGAGCCGGGCTGAGACCACCAAACTTAATTCACATGTAGCTGAGACCGGGATCCGAACCCCTAGCTGCAGAGGTGAATGGCTTGTCAGTGCAGTGCCAATCGCGTTGAGCCACCGCAGCTTTCCATTTTTTATTAATTTTAACAGATTTTAAGAGATTAAAACCAGCTACATTAGCATAATAAAAGCTTGTATTAGAGTTCAGTAATTGGCTTTGCATCTGCTTTAAAAACATATTGCACATCCATTTGTTTCTCATACATGATACAACAAAGATAGTCTCATCACATCCTTTCTTGACTATTGTAATGCTTTCCTCTGGAGTCTTCCAGACTGGTATTACTGCAATGAATCCTTAAATCTGCTACCCAACGTTCAACAAAGGCTGCCCTTCCACCAGCTGCTCGCTATACAAAGACTGTCAAGGAGAAATGTGCACCACCATTTCTGGAAACTGACTGAGGCTGTTCATTCTCACCCCATCTGGGTCACTTATGACTTTGAACAGATCAGTAACTTCATCTCCAGCGACTGCTTCGCCTTCCTGTGCTCCTTTGAAGCTTAAGCTGCTCCTATGCCTGACTGAGCATTCGTCTGACAAGACAGCCAGAGCTTGTCTCCAGTAAAGCAGCGTTTGTTCCCTATAATTCCTTGCCATTCCTTAGGGCATGCTTGCTATCAAGGTTCTTGTGCTACATAATAATTGAATTCGTAAAGCTTTATTCGCTTCTTCTCTAGGGCCGAAATTCATTACTGAGAAAATAAAATTGTCTGCTCGCTTTATGTCTTGCTTTGAAAGCATTTTCAGCTTTGAAAAAAAATAAATGTACTCCACTTCAGTCACCGACCTAAGCTTTTGTACTTATGAACCCCTAATGCCGCGTACACATGATTGAAATTTCCGACAACAACTGTTCGATGGGAGCTTGTTGTCGGAAATTCCGACCGTGTGTAGGCTCCATCGGACATTTGCTGGCAAAATTTCCGACAACAAAAAATACGAGAGCTGGTTCTCACATTTTTCCAACAAGTTTTGTTGGCGGAAATTCCGATTGTATGTACACAATTCCGACGCACAAAATTCCACGCATGCTCGAAATCAAGCAGAAAAGCCGCACTGGCTATTTATTTTCATTTTTCTCGGCTCGTCGTACGTGTTTTACGTCACCGCGTACTTGACGTTCGGAATTTCCAACAACATGTGTGTGTGTACGCAAGACAAGTTTGAGCCAACGTCCGTCGAAAAAAAATCCACGGTTTTGTTGTCGGAATGTCCGACAAACAAATGTGTTTCCATTCTGAGCCCCCTTTGTGGTCCTCCTGACAAGTTATAGAACTTTTAAGAAGATTTCAGCTTTAAATAAATATAAAACCGCAGCAAAGGGTGCTTTCTATATTGGCCTTAGGTTCCTCTTTAAAGGGGTTGTAAAGGTAAATGTTTTTTCACCTTAATGCATCCTAAGCCGACGGTCACAGCATGGGCCCTATAGAAACAGCAGGACCATGCCCTTTCTTCAGTGCGCATGCGCCTATGGCATTGGCGCAAGCGTATATGGTAATTATCTCCTAAACCGTGCAGGTTTAGGAGATATCTCCAGTACCTACAGGTAAGCCTTATTATAGGCTTACCTGTAGGTAAAAGTAGTGTGTAAGGGCTTACAACCACTGTGATAAAGAACACGAGATTTACTAAGAGCGCCGCACACCATTGTCCTAAGGGCCGAAGGCATATACAGTATTCTATTGTGTTAATCCAAGATAGCAACCCAACATGGTTCATAGACTCCTACAGCTAGCTCTTAAACCACCTACTGTTGGATGTGATTTACTAGGAGACGTGCTACTTCAAAATTTACAATCTCATCTGAGTCTTTTGCTCCGTTCTAAACTGCACTTTTAGCCCTGGAAAAACCTCAGAAACGTGATTAATTGTTATCTTATGCTGCGTACACACACTCGGAGTTTCCGATTAAAAAAGTTTTCCGTCGGTGTTTAGAAATAGAACATGTTTTTTAAGGCATGTCGTGCGTGCGCACGTGAGGACGTGAGTCGCGCTCTCGGGTGAGGAAGAGGGAGCATGGAAGTAGGACGGAGACAGGACGGATCATAGCACGTGGGAGACTGGATGTCCTCCATGCACTCGCCGTACGCTGCCGACTTCCCACGGAGCCGCTGGGACCATCTCCACCTCGCTGCAGTGAGAGCGCTGTCTGTGCTGTCTCGTGTGCTCTGCAGTGCTGGACCGGGGAGTCGGATCTCGGGCGGCAAGCCAGGGGGTCACTGAAAGCGGAGCGGGCTGTGCATTGGGAGGATAGCACCCACTGCTTGTATCACCACCGCTCAAATGTCCACACACATTTGTGAGTATATGGAGCCAGCGGCACGCTGAGCTCCGAAGGAAAAGCCTGCACCCTCCCCCCCCCCTTGATGGACACAGGACGAGAGGTATTTTCATTTCTTCTTATATTCTTTAAAAAAAACGAGGAATAAATGCTTAAAGCTGTGCAGTTGAAGACTCGGAAGGATGGTAAGATGCAATCTCTGTGGACATAATGAGCTGGGAAATATTGCTAAGAGGGATGTACTTGATTGATTCATAAAGCTTTCCCTTTACTTCTTGGTATCCCACATTTTGCTTGTCATTACTCAGTACGATGGGACATGTTCTGTATGGGTGTGAAATATGGCCATGGGTTGTATTGAGGAAAATAGCCTTGTAAGACCCGACTGTACACAGAACACTTCACAATATTTGACCAGGAGGACCCAATAAACTGGGGGAGTGGAAACTTATGGGCGATCAGCTGCATGTCTAGGGTGACCCTGACTAGAGGGGTTGACGGGGACCCTTCTAAACGGACAGACCGATCCGAACTGGCTAAACAGAACTCAAATACATTATAAGTGGAAAAAGCCAGTAAACAGGCAATACTACAATCTTGCATAAATATTTGCTCTCGAAACCTGCATGTAGAAGGGCCTACCCCTCCGCTTTCTCTTTGCACCCTCCCTTTTTTTTTTTTTTTTTCTTTTCTTTTTCTCTTCTGGGGGGATGTCTCTGGGAGCCCCATGGTTTGGACCCCTCTCCCCCCCCCCCTTTTTTTTTTTTTTTTTTTTGAAAGTCTCCTTGTAAGTCTTATACTACCTTAGGCTTCTTAAAATTACACCCCTAATAGACCTAGACAAATATACTCCTGGAAGTATTTTGGGTGACATTTTAAATACCACGGTTAAAACATCTGAAAAACATTTGAAAAGGGGAGGATAATTATTGGGAAAAGAAAGGAGTAATATAAAAGAGAATAATAAAAATAATAAAAATCTGGAAAACCGATCTGAAAATGTATCCAGGATCACAAATATATTGGAACTTGGGTCAAAACCAGAAAATAAATTTATACATTTAAGAGGGGAAAAAAAAAGGAAGAAGGAAGAAATTTTTTTTTTTCTCTATTGTTTGTGTCATACCTAGACACCTTCCATCTCCCTCCGCCCTGCAGGCTATACGGGTTTTTACAGCAATACCAAGCCCTGTTTTCCCTTTTCTCTTGGGAAACGAAGGGTCAAGCTGGGGAAGAGAATCAGGAGGAAAAAACCCAACATGAGTAGAATGATAAGTAGATCAACAAAAGGGGGCCCCCCCACTACCCCAAGAAACATAACAGCTACAAGCTCAATAAGGCCCTTTGTGACTAGTGGAGAAAGCCCGCAGGCCCTCGGAGCTCAGGGGATAACAAAGCAACAACAAGGTAACAAAATAAAAAAGAATGAGAATAAGAAGCCCCAGAGTGAAATTTCCGGAGAAACTTCCCTGGAATCAAGAGACGAGGTGTCATTGGGTAGCGGACTGGAAAGCAGTAGGATAGACGCACAGTCCCCCTCAAAGGGAGAAATGGCAGAGATGCTGCTAAAGTTGGAAAACGCGATAAAGGGGGAAATACAGAACGTGCGGACAGATCTGGGCCACATGCTCGGCAGGATAGAATCAGCAGAGGAGCATATTGAGAAACAAGCCCAAGAATCAAACTTACTAAAAATTCAGATCGATCAGATTCAATCACAACAGAGGCTTATCTTTTATAAATTAGAAGACCAGGAAAACAGAAACCGGAGACAAAACCTGAGGATAAAATCAATACCAGAGAAGAGGGGGGAGGACCTCAGGGTAATATTGCAGACGATATTCAACCCTGTACTGAAAAGAACAGTAGACAATCCCATCATGATTGAAAGGGCTCATCGTGTGGGAAATCCGAAAAGAACGTCATCTGAGCAAACGAGATGTCATAATAAGGTTTCGATTTTATGAAGATAAAGAAGAAATATGGAAAAAGTTGAGGGGGCAACCCCCGATAGTCTTCGAAGGGGTGGAAATCCGGATCTTCACCGATGTGGCCCCAGAAACCTTAGCGAGGAGATGGTTGTTAAAACCACTCCTAAAACAGATGATTGATCTAAATATTAAATACAACTGGGGATTCCCCGCGTGTTTAATTGGGACTAGAGAGGGAAGATCAGCGATTTTGAGATTCCCCGAGGACTTAAGCGAATTTTGCAGGAAATTAGACATTCCGATCCCGGACTTGCCGGGATGGGTGTAGGGGGGGGTAAGAGAGAGGGTGGGGGCTTCCCTCTTCGAGTCTCCCCTCCCATCTCCCTCTTTGTTTACCTGGTCCCGATTTAAACTACAACATGCCTCTCTGGGGCCCCCCCTGGGGTCCTCCTTGAGGACGTACCTCCCCTCTGGGCCTCCGAGGGGGGCACCGGGTGGACACGGGGAGGATGATTGCAACTAGTCCCCCACCTCCTCCTTCGAAAGGAAGGGGGGGGGTGGAAGAAAAATCCTAAACCTCACCCAGAGCAAACTGAACCAAGAAAGGGAAATTGGTTCAGAGGTCTTTAAAAGGCCAATTGGGAGGGAGGGAGGGGGGGAGGGGGGGGGAGAGGGGGAGGTGGGACGAGAGTAAAGGGGGGGGGTGGGTGGAGGGGAGGGAGGGGGGAGGGGGGAAGAGGGGGGAGGGATTGAAGGGGGAGGGGAGAGGAGGGGGGAGGGATTGAGGGTGGAGGGAAGATGCCCTGTCTCACCTGGACAACTAGACGAGAGCGTAAACTCTAGAAAGGAAATTCCCAGACCTAGATCGAGGAATAAAAAAACAAAAAAATGAGGATGTCAGTAATTAAATGCCTATCATATAATGTTAAGGGACTAAATAGCCCCGGCAAGAGACATAAGGTGTTGAAGGAACTGAAACATTATAGGGCAGATATCGCATTCCTACAAGAGACACATCTGACAATAGGATCAAACGTAAGGATGTACTCACCAGACTTTCCCACATGGTATTATGGAGATACCATCTCCAAGAGGGCTAGAGGGGTCGCAATTGGGGTAGCCAAGGGTACTAGATTTGCGCTTACAGATAGACTAACCGACCCAGAAGGGAGATTCCTCTTTTTGAGAGGAAAACTGGAGGAGGAAGATTATACCCTTGTAAACGTATATGCCCCTAACACCTCCCCAATGAAATACATACTGGGAATTCTAGGGAAATTAAAAGACTTCAGCAGGGGAAAGATAATATTAGGAGGAGACCTAAACTTCTGTATGGACCCGAAAGTGGATAAATCACACCGCACATTAGAAACCCAGGACACACAATTAAGAAAGGCCAAAGCTAGCCTACATAGAAGTCAGTTAGTAGATACATGGAGGATTTTTAATCCTAACCAACGAGACTACACTTTTTACTCCCAAGTGCATGGTAGCTATTCTCGGATCGACCACTTCTTCGTTGACCATAGGATGTTGGAGGAGGTGGTCGAGACGAGAATAGGGCCCATGACGATCTCCGATCACGCGCCCATTAGTATATCTATAAAAATCTCGGGCAATCAAAAGCCTTACCTAAGCTGGAGATTAAATGAGGAACTACTGATTGAGGAGAAAAGCGCAACAAGGATCAAAAAAGAATTAGAAGAATATTTTAAGATCAATGAAATTGAGGAAATCTCGGCGGCTACCCTATGGGATGCCCACAAGGTAGTAATAAGAGGGGCCCTGATCTCTGAAGGAGCAAGGAGAAAAAAGGAAGCGATTAGTAAAAAAGCTAAATTAATTAACGAGATTTTCAGCCTAGAACAAATACATAAAAAAGAAAGTAAGCAACGAGATGTTTACCTAAACCTTGTTAACAAACGAAATAAACTCAAAGATCTCATGGATCAGGAAACAAGAAAAGAATTCAACTCAATAGCAAGGGAAAGATACAGGTGGGGAAATAAAACAAGCAAACATCTGGCTCGGATGGTTAAAAAAAATCAAGGAACTATATTGACAAAATCAAAAACGAAAAAGGAGAGGTTGCCCATACAACAAAAGAAATCGCCGAAACATTTAGATCATACTATGAAAAATTATACTCAGTAGAACAAAAGAGCTGGCAGATAGGAGAGAAAGAAAATAAGATCACAACCTTTTTAAAAGAAGCAAGACTCCCAAAAATTAGCCAAGTCGATGCAGAGGGGATGGACAGGCCAATTACGGAGAATGAAATTAAGTTAGCAATAACAAACTCAGCCTCAGGTAAAAGCCCAGGCCCAGATGGCTTTACAGTAATGTACTACAAAAAATATAAAGAGATACTACTACCAAGGTTATGTAAGTATTTTAATGGCCTCGGGAAGGGGTATAAATTAAGTAAGGAGGCCTCAGAAGCAATTATCACTGTCATCCCGAAAGAAGGCAAAGATCTGAAAGGATGCTCGGGCTACCGGCCAATATCTTTGCTAAACACGGATATAAAACTGTTCGCAAAGATATTGGCCGGGAGAGTTAAGCAGGAAATGAATAAATTGGTGCACCCAGACCAGACGGGGTTCATTCAGGGGCGAGAGGGGAGAGACAACGGTGTTAGAACACTGTTGATTATCCGGAAAATGAGGACAAGGGGGTCCCCAGGTCTACTCCTGTCAATAGACGCAGAAAAAGCGTTTGACAGGGTAGACTGGGGACTCATGCTCTCTACCTTAAAGGAAATGGGGTTTGGCCAGGGGATGATGAACTGGGTGGCTGCCCTTTATCAGTCCCCAACGGCCAAAATTAAAATAAACGGCAGCCTCTCGCAAACATTTCAAATGAAAAATGGAACGCGGCAGGGATGTCCATTGTCACCACTGCTGTTTGTGTTGTCAATGGAACCCCTGCTAGCCAAGATTCGCAACAGCCAAAAAATAAAAGGGATCAAAATAGGAGAGGAGGAACATAAACTTGCAGCTTTTGCAGACGACGTCCTCTTCTATCTAACCGAACCCAAAACATCAATTCCAAATCTATTAAGCCTCTGCTATGAATATGGAGAAATTTCAAATTTTAAATTAAATATCACCAAAACGAAGATCATGAGCATAAGCGTTAGTAAGATAGAAGAAAAATCCCTGAAAGAAAACCATCGCTTCGAATGGGTCAGTGAACTTAAATACCTTGGGATATTGTTAGCCAAATCAATTAAAAAAACCTACGCGATAAATTTCATCCCATTGCTAAATGAAATTAAGAAAGAGACAAAAAGGGTGGAAAACAGAGCAATTTCATGGATAGGACGAATCAATTATTGCAAAATGGTTATTATGCCAAAGGTCCTATATAAATTCCAGATGATCCCCATAGCCCTCCCGAGAACTTTACTCTCAGCCCTTAACAAATTAATTATGAACTTCATATGGAAGAACAAGAAACATAGGATATCTTCTCACATATTAACGCAACCAAAAAAAAAGGGTGGACTCGCCGTTCCGGATGTAAAGAGATACTATGACGCGGTTATACTGACAAGGGTGGTTGAGTGGGCCAGGGTCAACAAAGAAAAAAGGTGGGTAAGTTTAGAAAATGAATTATCACAGGTAAGATTAGATAAGATAATTTGGAACCCCCCCAAATTTAGGACACTGGACATAAATTTACACGAGATAACAAAAAAGGCACTGAAAACATGGGATATAGTATATATTAAAATGGAGAAAGAATATAATTCACCTCTTATAGCACTGAAAAATAACGATTTTTTTGCACCTGGTAAGACACAAGTGGGGGGGCACTGGATTAAAAAAGACACTGCACAATTAAGAGATATAATGAGCGAGGGTCACATTAGAACACTGCAGGAGCTAAAACTTAACAAAAATTTAATGGAAATCAATGAGTGGAGGTATCAGCAGCTAAACCATTTTATCCAAGGTCTCCCCCACCCTTTGAGGTCAGGGGACCAGTTGTCAGACTTGGAAAAAATATGTACCACGGAAAGATCCAAAGGTATTGTCTCAAAATTATATAGGATCTTATTGAAGATGGGGGAGCGGGGAATACCCCCATTCATTGAAAAATGGGAAAGGGAATTGGGCACACAGCGGGACAGGACCACAATAGAGAGAATGTTGGCTCTGACCCACTCCTCCGCAGTGGATAGCCGCACGGCTGAAATGTGCTTTAAATGCATTGCCGGCTGGTATATGACACCGGATAAACTAAAACAATTCAAAGAGGGGCAGACAGGGGACTGCTGGAGAGGATGTAGTACACTAGGAAATATGGCACACCTATGGTGGGGATGCCCTAAGATTAAAGAGTACTGGGAGAAAATATTGAGATGCGTTGAGGAGATCACAAAGGAAAAGATAAAGATGGACCCATGGGTAGTTTTATTTCACGGGGGAGAAGAAGGTATAAAAAGGTATAGGGAATCACTGACACCGCACCTCCTGAACGCCGCCAAGAGATTAATCCCTAGAAGGTGGCAAGATCCAGATCCCCCTCTGATTTGGGAATGGATCGACGCGGTCGAAGAAACATATAAAATGGAAGAAGTGAAAGAGGGTTTAGATGGCAATAATATTTTATTAAGCGCAAAATGGGAAAATTGGAGGATTTTCAAGAAAACTTGGAGTTACGCAGAAAAGCTAAGGGAAGAATTTTAAAACGCTCCCCTAGAAGAACATTAGAAAGACCTACAGGTCTGAAGAAAAGGTCTAAGGTGAGACGGGGGAGGGGGGGGGGGAGGGGTTGAGGAAAGGGGGGGGTAAAAATTAGAAATGGTCAACTATGTCTTTTTTCTTTTGGTTTTTCTTACTTGCTCTCTGCGAACGGAGGCACATATGGGTTCACATGGGTTTATATGTATATGTTCGTGTTACAATAGCATATGAATAATATATAATAAAAAATAAAAAAAAATAAAAAAAAAAATAAAATGAATAAACAAATAAACATTAACCCAAATAAAAGAAAAGCGACACTAATGATGCAAAACCAAATTAGAGATGCAATGGGCCGGCACGTAGAACATATTCGCACTCTATGAGGTAGAGTCTGAAGTGAAAAAAAAAAGAAAAAAAAAAAAACAAGAAATAGAACATGTTTTATATTTTTTCCGGTGGAAAAAAAAAACGATAGGAAATTCCTATCGTCTGTGTGCAACTCCGACGGAGAACAAACCCACGTATGCTCAGAATCAAGTCGATGCATGCTCGGAAGCATTGAAATTCATTTTTCTCGGCTTGTCTTAGTGTTTTACGTCACCGTGATTTGGACGGACGGTGTGTATGCAAGACTGATGGAAGTCAGCTTCATCGGAATTCCGATGGAAAATTCCATCGAAAATTTTGAACGTGTGTACGCGGCTTTAGGTTTTTTATGATGGAGTAAGGTCTTCTGTATTTTAAAACAATCGGTGTAGAACTCTTTATCCACTCACATTTCCTGGACTGTATCCAAGACACTTGAAAATGCCATTTTATACCTCAGAGCCACCCAACGGAACTATTTTACTCCCTTAATAGAAAATGTAACTCTTCGGTCCGGATTCACAAAGCACTTACGCCGACGTATCTCGATATACGCTGCGTAAGTGTAACTATGCGCCGTCGTATATGTGCATCGTGCCCACAGAACTAGATACGCCTGAAACTAGGCTTCATCCGACTGACGTAACTTTCCTACGCCGGCGTATCGTGGGCGCATATTTACGCTGGCCGCCTCATTGCAAATATGCAAATAAGGAAGATACGTCGATTCACGAACGTAGTTGCGCCCGGCGCATAATATACGCGGTTTGCGTAAGGCTTACGTCCGGCGTATAGTTATTCCCCTATCTATGAGGCGCAACTCATGCAAAGATATGGACCAGGGAACAGCCGTCGTATTTTACGTCGTTTACGTAGTAGTACGTGAATAGGGCTGGGCGTAGGTTACGTTCACGTCATAGGCAGTGATTCGACATATTTTTGGGAGAAGTTTCGACGTGATTCTGAGCATGCGCACTGGGTTGCGTCCATGGGACGGCGCATGCGCCGTTCATTTTAAGTACTTGTCTGTCACTCGGCCCATCATTAGCATTGGGGCCACGCCTCATTAGCATGGCTCACGTCCACTTCCACTTATGCTGGCTTACGCCGAGGAAACCCCGCGTAGATTTGGGGGCGAGTGCTTTGTGAATTCAGTGCTTGCATCTGTGCGCTGCGTCGGCGTAGCGTATATTAGATACGGTACGCCCGCATAAATATGCGCCGATGTAAGTGAATCCGGGCCTTCAAGTTAGAAGAAGTTCTCGATCCAGCACTTCTTATCCCCACTTCTTCCATAGCTAGTACTGCTACTGAACACAGCAATGGCCTTTGGTAGACCTTAGCTATCAGATTAGGAAGTCAGGCCAAGAGGTGAAAACACTGTAAAGTCCCTACATACTTGATGACTAACAATATAACCTTCCCTCAAATAACCAAGTTAGATGCAATTCTCAAGAGCCCCTAACATATTATTTAATTAAAGTGGATGTAAATCCAATTCATGGAATTTGAGCTGGGCACATACAGGTAAAACTAAAAAAATTGGAATATCGTGTAAAAGTTCATTTATTTCACTAATGCAACTTAAAAGGTGAAACTAATATATGAGAGAGACTCATTAAATGCAAAGCAAGATAGTTCAAGCCGTGATTTGTCATAATTGTGATGATTATGGTTTACAGCTCATGAAAACCCCAAATCCACAATCTCAGAAAATTAGAATATTACATGCAATCAATAAAACAAGGATTGTACATAGAACAATATCGGACCTCTGAAAAGTAGAAGCATGCATATGTACTCTGCACTTGGTTTGGGCCCCTTTTGCAGCAATTACTGCCTCAATGCGATGTGGCATGGAAGCGATCATGGAAGCGATCAGCCTGTGGCACTGCTGACGTGTTAGGGAAGACAAGGATGCTTCAAT
Source organism: Rana temporaria (assembly GCF_905171775.1). NCBI lineage: Eukaryota > Metazoa > Chordata > Amphibia > Anura > Ranidae > Rana > Rana temporaria. The sequence continues at coordinate 24,897,178 of NC_053492.1, forward strand.
AGCGGCCTTCAGCTCTTCTGCATTTTTCGGTCTTATGTCTCATCTTTCCCTTGGCAATGCCTCATAGATTCTCTGTTGGGTTTAGGTCAGGCGAGTTTGCTGGCCAGTCAAGCACAGTAATCCCATGGTCATTGAACCAGGTTTTGGTAATGTGGGCAGGTGCCAAGTCATGCTGGAAAATGAAGTCAGCATCGCCACAGAGCTTGTCTGTGGAAGGAAGCAGGAAGTGCTTCCAAATTTCCTGGTAGACGGCTGCGTTGATCCTGGACTTAAGCACAGTGGACCAACACCAGCAGATGACATGGCCCCCCAAATCAACACAGACTGTGAAAACTGGACTTCAAGCATCTTGCAGTGTGTGTCGGTCCATTCTTCCTCCATACTCTGGGTCTTTGGTTTCCAAATGAGATGGAAAATTATCTCTCATCAGAAAAGAGGACTTTGGACCACTGAGCAACAGACCAGGTGTGTTTTTCTTTAGCCCAGATAAGATGCTTCTGATGTTGTTTGTTGTTCAGGAGGGGCTTGACAAGAGGAATACGACATTTGAAGTCCATGTCCAGGATCAGTCTGTGTGTGGTGGCTCTTGATTCACTGACTCCAGCCTCAGTCCACTCCTTGTGAAAGTCCCCAACACTTTTAAATGGCCTTTTCCTGACAAACCTCTCCAGGCTGCGGTCACCCCTGCTGCTTGCGTACCTTTTTCTTCCAAACTTTTCCCTTCCACATAACTTTCTATTAATGTGCTTTGATACAGCACTTTGGGATCATCCAACTACTGTTGCAATTACCTTTTGAGGCTTTCCATCCTTATGGAGGGTGTTAATGATGGTTTTCTGCACAACTGTCAAGTCAGCAGTCTTTCCCAAGATTGTGATTCCTACTGAACCAGACTGAGAGACCATTTAAAGGCTCGGGAACCCTTTGCAGGTGTTATGGCTTAATTAGCTGATTAGAGTGGGACACTTTGAGCCTAGAATATTGCACCAATATTCTAATATTCTGCGATTGTGGATTTGGGGTTTTCATGAGCTGTAAGCCATAATCATCACAATTATGACAGAAAAAAAATTACAGTTTTATATCTTTATGTTTGAAGCCTGAAATGTGGCAAAAGGTCGCAAAGTTCAAGGGGGCCGAATACTTTCGCAAGGCACTGTACATTGATACTAGATCATAGCAAGTGCATATAAGTCAATATAAATGCATGAAGTGGCATGGCCTACAAATGCAGACGGCAGCATGCCCGATACTTGTATCTGTGTTCACATGATATATCAGATTGTGTGAATTGTATATTCATAACATCGTCAAATATGATAATAAATGTGCAGGTAGCATTTAATATATGGTGTAGCTGTGGCATCAAACATAGCTTGATGCGTTTCGTGGATGTCTCCACTCATCAGGAGCTGATGCAACAGAAATTCCTATAAAATATATAAATATAATAAAAACCCATACTCTGAATATAAAGGGAAAATATCAAGAAGGATGGATAAAAATTGTGCATATTTTTTGACGTCAGAAATAGTGAGTGCGTGGTCAAAGATTAACGCTCCACCACCAAAAAGCCGACACCACAAGATGGCTGCTGTTACTTGTATGGTTGTATGGCCCAAAATAAAAGTTCCTCTGTGCTCCTCTTTGTTTTGTTATCTTATCACCAAATAAGCAGGCCAATAGCAGAAAAAATTGAATGAATCCACAAGAAGTATAAAAATACAAGAGCTGATGTCGTTAAAGCAGGAAGTGTATTTTAATCTTTTAAATTAATGTTCACTTTAATGCTCCTGATGGTTCTTCTGCTGTTTGAAAGTCTTTCCACGCTCAGGAAAATCATACAATAGTCCCCGAGTCTCTGCTGCAGGTGCAGGAAGTGTCACTTCCAGTATCTTCAGTCTTTGTAGTTGCAGCAGTTCCTCCAGCAGTTACTGAATATCATGTCTTAAACCATCCTGAGACAGTTTACTTCTCAAAACTGCAACCACAAACCGTGCACCCCAGAGGGCTGTAACATTTTGCCATTATTACACCCAGCAGGGGACGGTACGGTGTAAATCTGGGAAACTGGACTGACTAGAGAGAACAAAACATTACAGGATAATACCGCCATTTCTATGCATGATCTATAAATCTCCTAGAAAAGAAGGAGCTGCGAGAATCAGCTTGGGCTCCGAGACGCAGGACAGATCGGAATAAATTTAGCTGTGGGATGGGAGATACGAAACGTGGCGGATGTCATAGATTACAGCGGTTAGGAAGCGGTGGATGATTTCTCTGGGGCAAGAAGGAGATGTTACTTAAACTATTAATAAAGCGAGAGATTGCAGCTTTAGGTAATAAAAAACCGCAGTAGCCACTTTCTGTGAACGTCAAAGAGAAATTAAAATGTGATTGGAGGATGCAGCTGCAGGGGAGCCGTTCTTTAGAAAGTTATAATAACCGTGTCATTTTTACATTTCTGTTCATTTCAATATTGCAGGGATGTAAAAAGACAAAGAGAGTGGAGTTTCCTGTGCTTAGCTGGCGGAACTTCGGTGACTTTTGGTATAAGGGTCAATCAGAGGTGAATGAGATCTGGTAGAGTATCACCTGCTCCATGTTCTCAATAACAGGGGATTTGGGGAAGTATTAGAGAGCAGGATGGTCCAAAAGCTTTATTCTCATGCAGGACAGTGATGTGATTGCCAACTCTGTGTTTACAAAACAGGGAATTATGCTTGAGCAGTGGTTCTCAACCTGGGTGTCGGGACACCCTCAGGGGTCGAATGATGATTTGCCAGGGGTCACCGAATCCTGGGCTGTTCCTGAAGCCCGCACCACTCTCCCAGCCTTTTTGCGGCCACCCAGCAGGGCTGTCCCTGGAGCCTGTGGCCGCCCAGCTGGGCTATTCCTGGAGCCCGCGACCGCCCACTCAGCCTCTCCGCAGCCGCCCATTCAGTTCACGGAATGGCTTGGGGGCAGAGACTAGAGGTCAGCTGACTGGTGAGGATTGTGAAGTGGGAGGGGCTGGAGGAGACCCTATCTCCAGATTTCGGCATAGGTGTCACTGCTACGAAAGAACACCAAGTTGGAGACACAGTGAGTAACACTACCTGTGATTAATGGCAACTACAGTTCTCAGATCAGCAGATGACCTTGATCAAGAGCACCTAAGTTGGCTGATCAGAAATCCCCCCCAGCATTGCAACGCATCCCAAAAACCCCCCCCCCCCCCAACCAAGGAGTAAGAGAAGGAATAAAAAGAGCGAATACATAGAAGGAAGAGGAAAAGAGGGGGAAGAACAAGGGAGAGAAAGAATAAAAGAACAAGAAAGCCAACTAGAGATAGGGATGGGGGGAAAAAAAACAAGAAATTAGGCTAGAGGGGAAAGAAAGGAGAACAAAGAGAAAGAGTGGAACATCCTAAAATGTACCATGAGGGGTTTTAATACTGTAAGAGTGGAAGGGGCTCAGGGAGCGCTAAATGTCCATGGGTTAGGGGCGAAAATGACTTGTCTTGCCTTGGGTGCTAACAACCCACGCTACAAAAATAATTTTCCTGTTAGGGGTCCCCACAACTTGGGAAATTTTATCAAGGGGTCACGGCACTAGAAGTTTGAGAACCACTGTGCTAGAGGATATAGTGGTAGCACCCATGATGGTCTTATTCTTGTTGGATAGGAAAAAGGCTATAAGAATCAACTATCAACCTTGATTTCCGCCTTGATTTTTTCCCGCCTTGACTACTTCAGCTCTCTCCTTAATGGCCGACCCTTACGCAGACTATCCCCCCCTTCAGTCTATTATGAATTCTGCTGCTAGGCTTATACACCTCACTAACCGATCCGTGACTGCTGCTCCTCTCTGCCAATCCCTTCACTGGCTTCCCCTACCCCACTGTGTAAAATTCAAAATGCTAATCACAACATACAAGGCCATTCGCAAACATCGCCCCCATCTACATCACCGACCTCATCTGCAGATATCGCCCAAATCGTCCCCTCCGCTCCTCCCAGGACCTCCTGCTCTCTAGCTCCCTTGTTACCTCCTCCCATGCTCGCCTTCAGGACTTCTCCAGAACCTCTCCCATCCTCTGGAACTCCATGCCCCAGTATGTCCGATCAGCCTCTAACCTCTCCACCTTTAGAAGATCCCTGAAAACTCATTTATTCAGGGAAGCCTATTCCACACCTACCAAACAACTGTCCCTGAGCCACCCCCCATCAAATCACTCTCTGCAGCTATTACCTTTTGTACCACCAACCCCTCCCTTTAGAAAGTAAGCTCTACAAACAGCAATACCTTCTTTATTGAACTGTACTGTAATTGTGCTGTCCCCCCTCTACATTGTAAAGTGCTGTGTAAACTGTTAGCACTATATAAATTGTGTATAATAAAAATTATTTAATAATAATCAACTATATAACTAGTTTACAATAAGGAGATTGGGAAAGGTTAGAGAAGTAGTGGTAATGGCCCAACAGCTTCCTCCTTGCAGGAACATTGGCAGTAACTAGGATCTGGATTACCCAAAAGATAAGAAAAAAATGGGTGGAAAAAAATGGAGGGAGACACATATTTGGGGAGATGAAAAGGCTGCTCGCCCCGAAATTGCATGGAAGAGAGAGTTCCCCATTGGGGCTTTTAGGCAGCAAGAAAATTTTTGGGAATAACGTTGTTGTATAAATTATTGTTTATTGCCAAGGATTTCGAATATCACAAGGGTACAAAAGTACAAAGAAGGTCACAAGGTGATAACAATATATAGGTTGAAAACATATGACATTGCTGGATGCAGTGAGCATGACATAATTGCATAACATGATTGCAACAAAACTTTGACAGTAGGAGGCTATATGTAATAAATAATCTGTAATAATGAAAACCCCATGAGCGGTGCTGTAGCCCCGACGCGTTTCGACCAGTTGGGTCTCTTCAGGGGGCTGGGATTTCTAAAAAATATATATAGAGAGAGTGTAATAATTGCATATGATCAAAAATAAATGAGAGGACATAGGTCAACACACATCATAAAAAATTAGCCATAATAATTTCATAATTACCACTGATGCAAGACACTGGGCAATGTATAAGACCATGGGGTGGACCATTGGGGCCCAGGCTGCCCCAACCTCCCAACAAGGGGCGGCCTGACCAGAACAGCTTTCAGGGAGCCGCATGATGAACGCCCCCCAGGGGCAGCGGAGGAGCAGTCCTACAAGAAAACACCCATAATGAACCATGATTAGATTAATTAATGTGGAAGAATGCATGAATTCCAGGGGGCTGTTAAGTAACAGCTGGCCCATATGTATGTATCGTAGTAGGTATGTAGAATATAGCATGGGCTGGGGCAAATGTTGGTGACCAACATTTATAGAGAAGAGCAGGGGCATCAATAGAGTCCAATAGGAGTAGGTTGGTAAGTGAGAGTGGTGGGTTGTCATAATTGGGTTGATGGATGTTAATTAACAAAGGATTGATTGATTGGGGTGGGGTGTTAGGAAGGTGAAGTGATTAAAGGGTAGTGGAATAATAAAGTGGTATTTTATATATATACATAGATATAAACAACAAAGTGTGTGAATTGTTGTTTAGGACAGTAGTGTATTGGACATAATAGATGAGTGAAGGAATAAAACATTTTTACATAAGTAAAAATAATGTGTGAAATAAATTGTAAAGGATTAATATAGTTAAGATTATAATAGTAAAACAATAAGGTGAGATGAAATACAAAATATATGTGGGTAGGGAAAATAGTGGGGTATAAGATAAGAAGCCAGAGGTGACAACCTACCAGAATTCACCTATAACCAAATGTTTCCTTTGTATGGACTGGCTGTTTAACCACTTAAGCCCCGGACAATTTTGTTGCTAAAGGACCAGGCCCCTTTTTGTGATTCGGCACTGCGTCGCTTTAACTGACAATTGCACGGTTGTACGACGTGACACCCAAACAAAATTGATGTCCTTTTTTTTTCCACAAATAGAGCTTTCTTTTGGTGTTTTTTTATCACCACTGCGGTTTTTATTTTTTGTGCTATAAATAAAAATAGAGCGACAATGTTGAAAAAAATGCAATATTTTTTACTATTTGCTATTATACATTTCCCTCAAAAATATATAAATGTTATTTTTTTCATCAATTTAGGCCAATACGTATTCTTCTACATATTCTTGGTAATAAAAATCGCAATAAGCGTATATTGATTGATTTGCACAAAAGTTATATCGTCTACAAAATAGGGGATAGTTTTATGGTATTTTTATTAATACTTTTTTTTTTAATAGTAATGGCGGTTATCATGACTGTGACATTATGGTGGTCACATCAGACACTTTTGAAACCATTTTGCGACCATTGTCCTTTTTACAGCGATCAGTGCTATAAAAATGAACTGATTACTGTGAAAATGACACTGGCAGTGAAGGGGTTAACCTGTAGGGGAGCGCTGAAGGCGTTAAGTGTGACCTAAGGGAGTGATTCTAACTGTGTGGGGGCGTGGTTTGGCGCGTGACCTCACTGATCGTAGTTCCCTATGACAGGGAACAGACGATCAGTGACACTCTCAGCTCTGTGACCCGAGCGCGGGACACCAGTGGCGATCAGGTCTTGCGGGTGCGTTCGCGGAGCTCACGACCGGGTTGTGAGCACGCCATCCACGGCTGGGCTCTTAAAGGGGATGTACTTGTATGTGCTTATGCCCAGCAGTGCTGCTCTACTGACGTATATCAGCGTTAGGCAGTCGTTAAGTGTTTAAAGCAGAACTAGTTAATTAACAATGCCTACTTACCATACTCTAGGGTACTGTGGTAGCTGGCAGTCTGTTTCTCTACTCTCTTGCACCAGAATGTGGGTGGGCACTTCTACGTTATCATGTATAATGCTATACCAGAGACAAAAGTACAATGCAAACCAAAAAACATATATACAAAGAAAGTTACAAAGCTGGAATCCAAAATATTCCAAAAAAGTATCAATAGATGCACATATTCAATGAAGTGGAGCGTGACAGATGTAGCATCATTGTGGCAAATGTGCTGAGTCCCACCACCGAAGAGCGATATAGCCGTTTACCTCAACTTTATGACCCTTGAACTACCAGGCAGGTCATAAGTAGCATTCCCCTTAGGCCTCATACACACGACCGAACATGTCTGCTGAAACTGGTCCGCGGACATGTCCGACCGTGTGTAGGGCCTAGCGGACCGGATTCCTGGCCGAGCGGACAGGTTTCCAGCGGACAAAAGTTTCTTAGCATGCTAAGAAACTTGTCTGCTGGAACCATGTCCGTCGGACATGTCCGATGGTCAGTATGACTCATCGGACATGTCCGCTGGTTATGACGTATAACCAGCGGCCCGAAATCCCGCGCATGCGTCGAATTGATTCGACGCATGCGTGGAAGCATTGACCTTCCGTGTCAGAGAACGTCGGTGTCGTCTACGTCACCGCGTTCTCTGTCCGCGGGGATTTTGGTCTGATGGTGTGTACACACATCAGACCAAAACCTCCCAGCAGACATGTCCGATGGAAACGGTCCGCGGACCGTTTTCATCGGACATGTCTGCTCGTCTGTACAAGGCCTTAGCGGTACATCCAAAGACTGTGATGCCGCTGGAACCCCTGCGTCCAATGAATTTGCAATAAAGAAGGGCAACACAACAGTGCTCTCCATGTGTAAAAGTTTAATGTTAAAAGCATAAAAACATGCTCATATCTGATGGCACTGTCCTCAATGCATGTAAACTGTAAAAAAAATATACAGGCTGATCAAACACCATACATCGAATACCAGCAGTGGTCCTTCCTGTATTGTGCATAAAGACATCAGCAAAAGCAGAAGCAACAAGATATGTCATGGACTGGCAAGAAGAGTAGCTTTAGGGAACCGGCCTTAACAAATTTACCAACATGTTCCTGGGACCCAAGGACACTAATTTGCTTTCTGGCTTGTCGTGTCCAAATCTCAACCCACGTTACGGGTTGGTTCTGCACAGACCTCACTTCTAAATGCCCGGGGTGGGACCATTATGCCCAGTTTATGGGTTGGGTCTGCCCAGAGCTCACATACAGACGTGTGTGGACTGCCTACACGTAGCCCCAATCCTGGAAATGTAATGCGTTTTGAATTCCTTCACATAAACAGTAACCTAAATAAAGCTGATGCTGTGATCCCCGGACATAGCTGGGGACACAGCATCGGCATGACAGATGGCCAAGATGTCCTGGCAAATCCTGGACATATGCCATCTATGCCTCCACAACCAAAATCAGAAGAAAGGCATGGATTCTCTGATTTAGATTATCTCCTAGAAATACAAGCAATATTTTCTTCATCAGCTGGGGGATGGGGCAATTTTAATTATTTTATTCATGCATAGAGATAGGCTTTTATCAGTGCTGAATCCATTGGCCAGAGGTACTCCCCTTACCCCATTTGCCTCCTTAACAGCCTGGTCTGTACCCATACTTTCCTCTAATCAGTCGATTCCTGGGTCCTGATGCAGCGGCTTACTTCCAGGTGCCTCTCTTTTTGTTCTAGCAACCACCGTACTGCTCATCTCAGGCTCTATAGTACAGAGGCAGAAGGTTGTGAAGGCCATTTCCCAAAAGCCGCTCTTTTTTGCAAGTCTCCAACAGATTCTTGTCTATGATGCAGAATCCGATGTGGTAATAGACCTCAGGGTTGGACCATTGAATTGTCAGTCAATACAAAGTGATATTTTGGGTATTTGGTGTTGTTTGGAAAGTCAATCGTCCACGAACGTGCACCTGTCCTTTCACAATGTCGGCTTTCTGTAATTTTCTATTTAACAGTGTGTCTACCTACATAGTGTATCTATGGTGTGCCGGATATTACAATGACCTGTCCCTCTTCCTGGAATGTGTCACATAGATAATAAAGCCAGCAGGTAATTGTGCCATCAGCACTTGTTTCCAATGTAGTGGTAGAGCTGTAGGATATGGGTTCATTCAGGAATGTGCTGGCCCTTCTTGCTAGCCAACCATAATGTTATGTGCTATGGTACTTTTTTCATTTATAGTGCCAGTAGCATAGATAAGGGGGTATCAGGGGGATCCAAACCAAAAGTATTTTTTGCCTTAGTACAGATCTACAGGAAGGAGGGGCAGTGACACGCTCCACTTTTCAATCAAGAAAGGAATGGTATGTGAGAATGGTTGCTGACCCTTGCCCCAGTCAACAAATATTAAAAAACACACACACACACACGCATACTGGCTCACACAGCATTTCTTTCTCCTGGGTGCAGGATGTGCTGTATTGTGAAATACACAACTCCCTATTTAGACTTTAAGGTATGGCACACCTTCCATTAGATCTAAAGAGTATCCAGTTCATTAAGAATATTTGCAAAGCATTTGATTTTTAAGGAGCTCTCTTGCAGCCGTCCGCTTTAGCCAGGATCTCCGGTTTCAGCTTTAAACAAGCTTTTGGCAGACTTTAGCAAATTTTGGCACAGCTTGAATCTCGCTAAAGTCCAATGAAGCCTATCATAAGCCTGTGTAAAGTTGCAGATGGAATTGTCATTAAGATCTGTAGTTGTTGCACCGGGACTAGCATAGAAGGGTGCTTTAAAGTAAACCTTTGGCCTGTCCATGGGCATTTTAGGATTTATACATTTGTATTATGAGCTCTACAAGCTCTCACTGACCTCTACAGGCACTGTGGAGCTCTTCATCCTCAAAATTCATTGCAGAAGCATTAAAGTTATCCTTCTCAGGCCGCGTACACACGACTGGATCTATCCGCTGGGATTTATCCGCAGATCAGTTCCAGCAGATAGATCCGGTCGTGTGTAGGCCCGAGCGGACATTTATCGGCGGATAAAAATCCAGCCGACGGATTTAAAGTGGATAAAAATTTCTTAGCATGCTAAGAAATCTATCCGCTTGAATCCTGTCCAGCGGATTGATCCGGTCGTCTGTACAGACTCACTGGATCAATCCGTCTGCTCCCCTCCCTCGCATGCGTCGTAATGATTCGACGCATGCGTGGAAGTACTTACCTTCCAGCGTCGCGCACGTCGCCGCGTCATCGTCGTGGCGACGGTGCGACACGTCACCGCGGATGTATTCCGCGCGGATTTTGATCCGATGGTGTGTACAAGCCATCGGATCAAAATCCGGAGAAGTAATCTCCGCTGGAAACGGTCCGGCGGACCGTTTCCAGTGGAGATCCCTTCGTGTGTACGGGGCCTCAGGCAGCACTATACCCCATGACCCCCCCCAGCTTCTGATTTCTGTTTTCATTGGATATTCTAAGGCTGGGTGGCTGCTGAGTCACTGCTGGGAGGGTGAGCTAAGCTATCATAAGACTGCTTACATGGCTCAAATGAATCAGCTGAAATTCAAGCCATGGATGCTCAAATAAATTGGATTGCTTAATTGACCGTTGATGAAATTGTTGGTTGAACAGTGACTGCTTGTGGAATCATATGGGTAGTCTGAAAGATGATGGTGCTGGCTATCAGAATACAATAGCCAGCAGGGACAATAAATATTGGATGGTCATGCTCTCAAATTGTCCGACAACAAATGTGTTCCGTCGTATTATCTCATTGTGTGTACAAAAGTCCGTCGGACTAAAATCCAAAGTACAAACACGCATGCTCCAAACCAATGCTAACCATCAGACAACATTAGCAGAAGTTGCCCAAAGGGTGGCGCTAAAGAGCAGAAAAACCACGTCGTTTTGTGAATGTTGGCTGAAAAAGTTCTGCCGCCTGTATGCAGAATAAGTTCACGTCCCACGCCCTTCAGGCAAAAATCCACGCATTTGTTCCGATGGAATTCTGATTGTGTGTATGAGGCTTAAGACAACAACTTCATTGAATCTACTATTGAAATTTGAGAATGATTTTTTCCATAGTGCTTACAGCTACAGAGATCAGGGAGGGCTTCTTTTAACCACTTAAGCCCCAGACCAATATGCTGGCTAAAGACCCAAGGGGTTTTTACAGTTCGGGACTGCGTCGCTTTAACAGACAATTGCGCGGTCGTGCGACGTGGCTCCCAAACAAAATTGGCGTCCTTTTTTCCCCACAAATAGAGCTTTCTTTTGGTGGTATTTGATCACCTCTGCGGTTTTTATTTTTTGCGCTATAACCAAAAATAGAGCGACAATTTAAAAAAAAATGCAATATTTTTTACTTTTTGCTGTAATAAATATCCCCCAAAAACATATATATAAAAAAAAAAATTTCCTCAGTTTAGGCCGATACGTATTCTTCTACCTATTTTTGGTAAAAAAAATCGCAATAATCGTTTATCGGTTGGTTTGCGCAAAATTTATAGCGTTTACAAAATAGGGGATAGCTTTTTTGCATTTTAATTTTTTTTATTTTTTTTACTAGTAATGGCGGCGATCAGCGATTTTTTTCGTGACTGCGACATTATGGCGGACACTTCGGACAATTTTGACACATTTTTGGGACCATTGTCATTTTCACAGCAAAAAATGCATTTAAATTGCATTCTTTATTGTGAAAATGACAGTTGCAGTTTGGGAGTTAAACACAGGGGGGGCTGTAACATTTAGGGATCACCTAGTGTGTGTTTACTAGTGTAGGGGGGTGTGGCTGTAGGACTGACACCAACGATCGAGTCTTCCCTATATAAGGGATCACTTGATCGATGCGCCGCCACAGTGAAGCACGGGGAAGCCGTGTTTACATACGGCTCTCCCCGTTCTTCAGCTCCGGGGAGCGATCGCGACGGAGCGGCTAAAAACAAATAGCCGCGCCGTCGTCCCGGATCGCTCCCCGAGCGGACCCGACCTCCGCATGTACTGGGGGGGGGTCCCGATCGGACCCCCCACCCACGTCTAGCAGGGGACGTACAGGTACGTGGATGTGCCTGTCTGTGCCATTCTGCTGACGTATATGTACATGAGGAGGTCGGGAACTGGTTAAAGCTCATTACCTGCTTGACAACCTTGAATATTCAAAGCCTAGCCACATGTTTATGTTCGGGATGTCATGTGTTTAAACTTGGCTTGGAAAGCTTCTGCCAGCAGAGTTTACTAGAGACATCGGCCCAGATTCTCAATGGCGTTACGACGGCGCAACACCATTTGCGCCGTCATAAGTCCTAATCTAGCCCCGGGTATCTATGCGACTGATTCTTAGAATCAGTTACGCATAGATACCCATTAGATCTGACATGCGTAAGGCTCTTACGCTGTCAGATCTTAAATGCAATTTTTTTTTCCCACCGCTAGGTGTCACATCGTCGTTTTCCCCGTCGTCTATGCAAATTAGGTAATTACGCAAGATTCCCGAACATACGCGCGGTCGACGCTGAGAATTTACGACGTTTCCGTAGCTTAAGCGACGCGTAATGTTGCCCCTGCTATTATGAGGGGCAACCAATGTTAAGTATGGCCGTCGTTCCCGCGTCGAAATTTAAAAAAATTACGTTGTTTGCGTAAGACGTCCGTGATTGGCGCTGGACGACATTTACGTTAACGTCTAAGCAAATGACGTTGGGGCGACGTCATTTAGCGCAATGCACGTCGGGTAATTTACCCGACGGAGCATGCGCAGTACGCTCGGCGCAGGAGCGCGCCTAATTTAAATGGTGCCCGCCCCATTTGAATTGAGCGGGCTTGCGCCGAGCGCTTTTACGATACACCGCCGCAAGTTTACAGGTAAGTGTTCTGAGAATCAGGCACTAACGCTGTAAACCTGCGGCGGTGTAACGTAAATCACATACGTTACGCTGCCCAGGAGCAACGTAATTGTATGAGAATCTGGGCCATCTTGTCCACCTGCGTAGGCAGTACAGATGAGTCATCAGTGAAGGAGTGAGTAGAAAGCAGATTTTGAATTAAATAAAATTACTGGAATTACCAATTCTCCAAAACATGTTGGAATATCAGTCTTACCCTTTTATCATCTGATATTTGAGACACAGAGTGGAGAGTAGATCTGATTAGTTGTTGTGGGCAATAGATATATAATTTCCTCTCTGAAACTTTTGATAGAAACACTGAGTTGTGTTCTAATCACCGGAGATTGGATGTCAGCTACGTACTTCCCATAATTTCACCACTACAGCCCATCAATGATGATGGAAAATGAGGGACCTCAATCCCTTCTTCATCTGTACATCGGGAATGACATTTATCTGTGAGAGCACTCTAAAAATAAAGTACAGTCCTAGAACAGCACCTTCCTACAATTAATTTCCTCTTGCCATCTGCTATCGGTACTATAATCCTAAAAAGTAATTCTGTGTTTCTTTGGCAGCTTCGGAGGTGAGTGAACCATTCTGCAAGACCCGTTTTATATGTAGGGTAAGATTGAAGAGAAGGATCTGTCTACAAATCACTGTAAAATGTTGATTTGTGAAATAAGCTGTATTTAAAAAGGAGCTTCAAGCTACAAAGCATCAAGCAACTCAATGGGCCAGATTCACATAGGTTAGCGGATCTTTAGATCCGCGTGATCTATGTGATTTTAGATCCGCCGCAAGTTTTTGAGGCAAGTGGGTAATTCACAAAACACTTACCTCAAAACTTGCGGCGGCGTATCTTAAATCCCCCGGCGGAATTCAAATTCCGCGGCTAGGGGGAGTGTAGCATTTAAATCAGGCGCGTCCCTGCGCCGATTTAACTGCGCATGCGCCATCCGCAAATTTTCCCGGCGTGCATTGCTCCCAATGACCTCGCTAGGACGTCATTTGTTTCGGCGTGAGCATAACTTGCGTCCAGCGCTTTTGTGAATCGACGTACTCAAACAACGTAAAATTTCAAAATTTTACGTGAGAACGACGGCCATGCTTAACATTGGCTGCGCCTCATAGAAGCAGGGGTAACTATACGCCGGGAAAACCCTTACGTAAGTGACTGGGTCGTGCCCGCGTATGTTCGTGAATTGGCGTATCTCGCTGATTTACATATTCTCGGCGTAAATCAGCGAGAACGCCCCCAGCGGCCATTTTAAAATTGCAGTTAAGATCCGACGGTGTAACACAGTTACACCTGTCGGATCTTAGGCATATCTATGCGTAACTGATTCTATGAATCAGTCGCATAGATACGACCGACGCAACTCAGAGATACGACAGTGTATCAGGAGATACACCGTCGTATCTCTATGTGAATCTGGCGCAATGTGTATATACTGTACACCCCAACCATTCTTAAAGATACCCTGTAGAATAAACATTAAAAGCTAGGTGCTCTCTTCAGTGATTTTAGCACCAATCTGCCATGTATCGCATAAATAACGCAACCCGAAGAATCTTCAGAATTTGACACTTCTGGGGGTGTCTGGTATAGATTTATGGGGTACCCAGAACACAAAAAAATGTGTGAGGTCCCCCATGAAGTCCATACCAGTCTCCTAATCTGAGCATGCAGCCTGGATGGCCAGGAAAAAAGGGCAGCAGGGTTGAGTATGCACCCCTTCATAAACCATACCAGCTTATGCCCTCGGCATGAGGAAGGGGGGGTCTTATCAGGGGACATCCTCCTGGCAAAGATTTCCCCCCATGTTGATGAGGGCAAGAGCCTCTTCCCCAAAACCCTGGCCCAGTGGTTGTGGGGGTCTGTGGGCAGGGGGCTTATCAGAATCTGGAAGCCTCATTTCAAACTAAGGGGCAGCGCCCCATGTGAATGAGTAAGGGGTACATACCCATACTCATTCAAAAAAAGTCCCCAAAAATGTCCTTCATTGTAAATCCACCATCAGTCAGGATGCCTACCGACTCACCAAAATTATAAACCGGACAGACCCAGTGCAGATGATTATGCTGTTTGCTGAGTGACAGCCCCTCAAGCTGTCATCAGCTGTATACAGGAAGGAGAAGGAATAGTAGTGTCATCATTGACAAAATATGTGTTATCCCTGCTCCTTTGCTTATGCCGTTGGAGAATCTCTGCCATGTAAGCCAATGTGCCGGTGCTAGGGATGCAGCGGGTGCCAAGGCCCGCTTCCTTCTTAGGAACCATTGACAGTGGGAAACTTTCAGGCTAACTTCACACTTGCTGTGGCTAACAACTGGGGATCCTGTGCGTCCCTGTTCACTGATACAGGTGCAAATCAGGTCCGAAATAACTGAAGTCGCACCTGATTCAGAGCCAAAGACGCACAGGACCCTTCTTCAATGCGGACTGCGGCTGCCCTGGAGGTATGTGAGCCAGCTCCAGTGAGAGCAAGTCACACTCTCCTGTCATGCAAATTGTATGCGGGAAAATAAGTGTGAACCCAGACTTATATATAGAAGTGGTAGAAATATATAAAAGATGCTTGCCTCCCACCGAACATGGAACCGAATATGCCTCCCGCCGAACAAAAGGCAAAAGTTCATTCAGAACCTAGCGTAGGTGTGCGCAGCCTATGGCATTAGGGTGTGCACCCTTAAGCTCAAACATATATGTGTGTATGTGTCTACATATATATGACCCCGCTACATTGATCTCCCTGCCCGCACAGTGAAAAAGAAGAGAATAAACATTTCTCTTATGACAGAGCCGGTAAGAGGGAGATCTTTCCTATGTTCCTGCTGCTACACCGAGTGATAACACTAATGCGCATGGGGTGATTAGGGTGTGCCTGGGCACACCCAGCACACCATGTGCGCATGCCTATGGAACCTAGGTTTAGGCCAAACCATTGGCTTATCCCTAGCTATCACTATTAGGTAGATTCAGGTAGATTGGAATATCTTTAGAGTGGCGTAGCCTAGCCTGTTTAGGCTACACCGCCGTAAATTAGCTAGGATAGTAGTGATTTACAATCTACTTACCTGCTAATCTACGGCGGCGTAGCCTCAAACGAGCGGGCATAAGGGCGCCTAGTTCAAATGACTTGGAGGGGGGCGTGTATCATGGTAATGAGGCTTGACCTCATGTTTTTTGAAGTTTTTTTACACTGCGCATGCGCCGGGCGCCTACATTTTTCAGAACACATTGCGGCTAAGTACACCATACGGGCCTATTGATTTCGACGTGGACGTAAACGACGTAACTCCCGATTCGCGGACGACTTACGCAAACGACGTATAAAATTAGAACCTCGCGGCGGGAACGGCGGCCATACTTTAACATTGTTATTTCACCTCATAGGTGGAATAACTTTAGGCCGCCTAAGGCCTTACGGAAACGACGTAATTCGACTGCAGCGGGCTGGCGTACGTTAGGGAATCGCTGTACAAGCTCATTTACATAATCTACGCCGGCCGCAATGGAAGCGCCACCTAGCGGCCATCCAAAAAATTGCAATCTAAGATAGAACGGCGCAAGCCGTCCTATCTTAGCTTTGTTTAAGCGTATCTCTGTTTGAGCATACGCTTAAACATACGGCGCAGTAGATTCGGAGTTAGGTCGGCTTATCTACTGATAAGCCGGCCTAACTCTTTGTGAATCTACCTAATAGTCTCTATGTGACAGCACTAGATCAATAACCCTGCAGCAACACTATTACATATGAGGAAAGGTTGTGAGTCACATGTTCCAACATACCCAGAAGTATTGGTTATTTTTTTTCACCCCCAGTGCCTGGAGGGGGGGGGGTTAGGGTGTGAATGGAGGGTAAGTAAAGCCACTAAGGAGGGGTTGGTTTTCAAATGAACCAGTTTATTTGCCCTGCAAAGACTAAGCACAGGTTTGGTTTACGTCAGAAGTTGATTCGTGCTACCTTAAAGAAAGTGTCTAACCAAGTGAAAACTCCAATGTCACGCAAGATAATAAGTAGAAGCATTCCGGCAACTTGTGTCTCCTACCTTCCCTCCAGCACCTACATAAATATCTTTGGTATGTGACACTTGTGTCCCTTGCCCATGCTGGATTTCCCTTCTTTGACCCCTGGGTCACCAGTACTGAAATTCAGACTACAGCATTGAATCACCAGTCTTCGTCTCAGGAAGAGAGACCAGGACATGTATTGACAGATTCAGAAGAGTGAAAAAGGCTTAATTAATAATCTATTTGCAAAAGGTTGGGAGCAAGGTGGAAGGAAAGGAAGAAAAGGATAGGTGGGGATCTTTATTTGTCCAGAGATGGGCTTTAATCTCTATTTTGTGTAAAGCAGTTATCGTTACACTGCAATTGTACTACCGTCTCTTCTTGCCCTGACTGACCAAAATCCACGTGTTTTGAGATCCTGCAAAGCCTGCAGTCAGACGCTACACAAAGGGGTTTATTTACTAAAACTGGAGAGTGCAAAATCTGGTGCAGCTGTGTATAGTAGCCAATCAGCTCCTAACTTTCTTTTTGTTCAATTAACCTGCCTGGCGGTATCCCCGAGCGTGACTCGGGGTGTTTTTTTCATGCTGGGATCGGTACCCCCGAGTCACACTCGGGGTAGATGTGCAGAGTGTGCTGAATCCACAGACAAGTTACTGACCTTGTCCCTGGATCCTGTGATGCATCCCCACTGTGTGAGCGAGCAGGACCTCGCTCGATTCACTGTGTGCCGCCGATCTCCATGCCCTGCGACGTTACGACGCACGGGGGCGGAGAACGGCGCCAAATTCAAAAAAGTAAACAAACACAATACATACAGTATACTGTAATCTTATAGATTACAGTACTGTATGTAAAAAATACACACCCCCCTTGTCCCTAGTGGTCTGCCCAGTGTCCTGCATGTACTTTTAAATAATAAAAACTGTTCTTTCTGCCTGCAAACTGTAGATTGTCCAAAAGTGTCCCTTTATGTCAAAAATGGTTTTAGAGCAGCTAGAAAACAGCGATAATAAATTATAATCACTTGCAGAATTGTGCGATAGCGATTTGTGGGGAAATACGTCATAAAAAAAATAAAAGTAATGACAGCAACAATTCTGCAACTGAGCAAATTTCAGTGATTTTGAGTTGATTACATTATTGAATAATTTTTATTAGAATTATATTATTATTTGTTATAATTATTTATAATTATTTATTATATTATAATTTATAATTTCGTTTTTAAAAAAAAAATCATACCCGGGATGCCTACAAGACTCTTGTTTGGTCAGATTTAAGTGAGTTATTCCTAAGAATTACAGGCCTACAATATAAAACGCCAAATTTCCTTGCAAAATAATTGTACCGCTTTTGGTACGTAATTCCAGACAGAATCATACCGCCAGGGAGGTTAAGCTTTGACAAAAAAAAAAATGGAAGCTTATTGGTTTCTTTGCAGAGCGGCACCGGATTTTGCTCTCTCCATGTTTATTAAATCAACCCTATAGTCTTTAAGTGCATGATTATGTAAAGCGATCCCGCCATTTAAAAAATCTTCGACACAGAGCTTGAAGAACAGAAAACCATCACACTGCCATCGGCTGTCGTCACCATCCCAGGAATTGGTGTGCCAGTATCCTCTAGAGTACTGAAGATATTACAGGAACACAATCATATTTGGTGTGCCTGCTCAGCTGTATAAAATATTTATTGTAGTGCAGAGAGCTGAGGCTTCGGGACTGTTTCCAGAAATAAACATCGAGGAAAAACCTCTGGGCAATCATCTCCCAGTGCTCGTTCCATTCACGTGTACAAGATCTCTGCAGGCGGAGGAAACCTCTCATTATATGCAGGAGCTGCTGCAACCTTGATGAAGAAATATCCCAAGATGATGTAGAGGGAATCACTGGTATGACTTCAATAGACACTTTATCAACAAAATAAAAGCTTGCTTCCTAGCGGGAATAACAGCTGTTGTCTAAATGTACATCTTTTCTTACTCTGTGCCACCAATTCTTCTTTTTATGTTCAATAATTTTCATTGAATGTTTTGAGGAGGGTACAGGTAAACAATTTACATAGATAACCCAACATTGGAAGCATGTTGAAAGGCATCATGCAGTACATAGGGACGGTATTAGTGACATCAATTAATAAAAGAAACCATCTATGAACATGACGGTCTATCTAAGTTCACCCAACTGGGCATTTTCGGATGTAAAGGGAAGAAAGGTAGAACACAAGGTGGGAGTACAGGAGAAAGGGTTGGGGAATCTGTGGCTGGGGAACAGGTCAGACCAACAATGTACAGTACGGCCCGGATTCACAAAGCACTTACACCGACGTATCTCGATATAAGCCGCGTAAGTGTAAGTATGCGCCGTCGTATCTGTGCGCCGTGCCCACAGAACTAGATACGACTGAAAAAAGGCTTCATCCGACCGACGTAACTTTCCTACGCCGGCGTATCGTGGGTGCATATTTACGCTGGCCGCCTCATTGCAAATGAGGGAGATACGTCGATTCACGAACGTAGTTGCGCCCGGCGCATAATAGACGCGGTTTGCGTAAGGCTTACGTCCGGCGTATAGTTATTTCCCATCTATGAGGCGCAACTCATGCAAAGGTATGGACCAGGGAACAGCCGTCGTATTTTACGTCGTTTACGTAGTAGTACGTGAATAGGGCTGGGCGTAGGTTACGTTCACGTTCGACGAATCTTAGGCAGTTGTTTCGACGTGATTCTGAGCATGCGCACTGGGATGCGGCCACCGGACCGCGCATGCACCGTTCGTATCTTTATGATGCTCAGTCCATCATTTACATGGGGTCACGCCTCATTAGCATGGCTCACGCCCACATCCACCTACGCTGGCTTACGCCGAGGAAACCCAGCGTAGATTTGGGGGTGAGTGCTTTGTGAACTCTGCGCTAGGCCGGCGTAGCCTAAAAAAGATACGCTATGCCGGCATAAATATGCGCCATTGTATGTGAATCCGGGCCTATGTCTATATGGTCATAATTAGACAGTTAACAGTTGACGCCAGTGGTCAAAATCTGTAGGTAAGCAATGTTGACTCAATGGGGACAATCTTTTTTTCAAAAGAGACCATCTTTTCATTCAATGTCATAGTTTTCTTTCGTTGAGCATCATCAGGTTTCTCTGGATTTAAGGGTTGGGGTTGGTGGATTTCCATGCCATTGCTATGGTCTGCTTGGTATTAATCCATGTATTATCAGGGTCCCATATAGTGTATGGCAATGTAAAACACTCAGTTCGCAAACACCCGCCATGAATTCTGAGACTGAAATTCATGGATATCCCATAATGCAATGGTCTGAATGTATCTGACCAAAAAAAAGGCTGGGAGTCTCATTATCATCTTCTAACCAGAACATCAAGATTGGCTACTGTTGGAGCTATTTGTGCTTGCCTTTTGCTAGTTAAGTCAGCTTTAATAGGCCACATCCATGGCAGGATCTCTTTAAAAGACACTATCAAACAAATCAAACCAGTACTTTTCTGCAGCAGAAGGGGGGTTATACTCCCTTATCTCCTACCACCCTTCTTTTCCAAACTCTTCGCCATTTGACCCCTACAGGATTTTCAGCTGGTGTGCAGAGGATGTTACATGTTTAATGCAAAGAAGATTTGTAGTTGATTACGCATTGCACAGTTGAAAGGAAGTAAAGGAAAAAGTTTCTGTTCTAACAATACTTACCTCATTTTACCTAACCATAACTCTAGTTTCTGACCATATACCAACTTGGAACAGTCATATCAATTGCTGTGTAGCCAATAGTTATTATTAAGTGTACTTTGGGCGCTTGGGCACATTTCCTACAATAACCTTCCCACAAACTCTTCTAAAGCCCCAAAGTATTCAGCTGAATCCAGAGTTATGTGACATTCACACCTAAGTCATTACTGCAGAGGGGAAGAGTCCCTCTCTGGGTTTCCACGTCACGGCTTGGGTGATGTGAACATTTCCTATTGGCTGTCTAGGGCAAGGTCCTCAGAAGACAGAGATGACATTGGGAAAAGATGGCCATTCTACAGCAGCCATGGATCCACCAGTTCCTTATCAAATAAAGCAAGCAACTCTGAGTGTTCTTTTAACGTAAATCCTTTATTGGCTACAAATTTAAATACACAATACTGCAAATGATAACACGTTTCGTCTGCACAGCCTTCCTCATAGCATGGGAAGCGAACCTAGGTGGCTGTAAAAAAAGCATGTAAAGGTACTTATTGTAGACCTGAGTTACTTTCCATTGCTTTAACTCTCTCACTTCCTGCACTCCCTGCCAGCGGTCTCTTCCTTTACAAGACCATTGACTACTTATGAAAAGGAGTGCTAGATTGAAGAGACATTTAGACTTGTCCTTTCCCTCTCTTAGGCCTCTTTCACATTGAGGCGTGGAGCTGCGGTGACGGTATAGCCGCGCTATTTGTAGCGCCGCTATACCATCGTATTTACCGCGACATTCGTGCACTAGCGGTGAGGTTTTAACCCCTGCTAGCGGCCGAAAAAGGGTTAATACCGCCCGCGTTGATTATGATTTCAATGGGAAGGCGCGGTATAGGAGCGGTAAACACACCGCTCCTATACCGCTCCAAAGATGCGGCTAGCAGGACTTTTGGAGCGTTCCTGCTACCGCACCGCTTCAGTGTGAAAGCCTTCGGGCTTTCACATTGAAGCCTGCAGGGCATGATTTTTCATGCGGTATAGCAGCGCTATTTTTAGCGATGTACCGCATGAGAAACGCCTCAATGTGAAAGGGGCCTTACTCGCAGAATCTTCACAGACCCTCAATTCGGTATCTCGACAAGTAGGAAAACCTCCAACTATGCTGAAACCTGGCAGAAACAAGAAAGATCTTGACCCTCTCCTTTAAATCATCTATGTGAAATTACAGTAATTTCAAGAATTTGGGTACAAAATCTTAACCTGGTGGTACCACAACCTAGTGGTACCACAACCTAACACTACTGCACCATATTTTTACCTCTGTGCCTGAAACGTGTTAGTGATGTGGTGCTAAGAGAGAGGGGACACGCTACATCAATTCTGGTCCTTCACGGTTCTCAGTACTTTTTTAAACTGTTAATAAGCGATCATGCAAAAATTTACTAATAGGAAATTATCTTTCACACCTTCCTTTTACCTATTGCATCTCAATAAAGTATCACTGTCCACATATAAAAAAGTCAGTGGTGAGGCACCTTGGTAACGCTGCTCGGGTGTGTATTCCACCTTTATGGAAGTCGGTGCACCATCCTACTCTACAGTAATGGATCCTTAAAATATTGGCAAAATGGAAGGTCTGACTAGTATGCTCAAAGATACAATTGAAAGGTTTATTAAAACGTGGTTCTATTGGCTTGAATTCTCCTGTACAGATGAATTAAAAAAAATTCGGGTGGGATAATCTTCTGCATTGCTACACTTTCCTTACATCGTTGACCCTCAACATTCTTGAACCCCACTTGTCTGCTGGGCTTAATTTCTTTGTTAATCCTTCCACTGGTGGTTCTGCCTTACCTGCCCCCTCCCCCCCCCACCTTTTCCCTCCCCTTTCCCCCCTATGACAGGCTATTGATTAACAACCTACCTAGTCTCTTGAACTCTGTTAGGCTATGCTTTTGGCCCAAGATGGGTTTATGTTGTACCTAAACAAAACAAAACCAGAGAAATTCCAAGCTCAACTTACCGTCCAGCCTGCTAACCAACCGAATTGTCCTGTCAAACAGTATGCGTTAAAAACAGGGGTTAGTTTGCACACATTTGCAAATACATGCGTAAGCTACAATGTCAGTTATAGGTAGGGGCAGTGGCCATTTGTTTGTACTGCTGCAATATTGGTGAGGGGAAGCACTGGACTCCTTTTCTGCCATTGTACTACATGCTGGGTGTCCAGTGTGCCCCCGTGCCTTTATGGAGGGGTGGGCTCCCTCCAGGCTCACCTACCCTCTGCCTATCCATTATAATGCATGTGCTGCCAATGTGGACGCTCTCAAATTTAGAATTAGAACTACAGAAAATATCGGGGTGCCTTGATGGGGCTCTGTAGCTTACACATGTATTTGCAAATGTGTGCAAACTGAACCCCTGTTTTCAACGCATACTATTAGACAGGACAATTCAGTTGATTGGCAGGCTAGTCGGTAAGTAGAGCTTGGAATTTCTCTGGTTTTGTTTTGCATGCGTTCCCATTCCATGTGCTCCTTGCTGCAAAGGCCAGTTATAGGTGAGGGCAGTGGCCATTTGTTTGTTATGTTGTACCTATGTTGAGTGTTCTACACCTAGATTTATGGTTACAAAGTTACATAGTTAGTCAGGTTGAAAAAAGATACAAGTTCAAGCCAAAAAAATAAATAAAAATTATACAATCCCATATATACAATCCTATACCCACAGTTGATCCAGAGGAAGGTGAAACACCCCAGCAAAGCATGGTCCAATTTGCTACAGGGGAAAAAATTCCTTCCTGATCCCCTGAGAGGCAATCGGATATTCCCTGGATCAACTTTACTTATAAATGTTAGTATCCAGTTATATTATGTACATTTAGAAAATAATAAAAGCAATCTCCTGATCTGGCCAGAACCACCTCTGGAGGGAGTCTATTGCACATTTTCACAGCTCTTACTGCGAAGAAACCTTTCCGTATGGTGGTATCCTAACGGTACCCTTTCTGAATTTGTACGTGGATGGTTAGGTCTATGTATCTTGTGGATTTCTATATTTTTCTGCTTATTGTAAATGTTAAACCTTGTTATAGGTACAGTTCCACTTTTATGCCCCGTACACACGGTCGGAAATTCCGCCAGCAAAAGTCTGATGTGAGCTTTTGGTCGTAATTTCCGACCGTGTGTATGCTCCATCGGACTTTTGCTGGCGGAATTTCCGTTCAGCAAAAGATTGAGAGCTGGTTCTCAAATTTTCCGACGGAAAAAATTCTGATCGGAAATTCTGATCGTATGTAGCTATTCCGACACATGCTCGGAAACAATTTGACGCATGCTCGGAAGCATTAAACTTAATTTTCTCGGCTCGTGTTGTACGTCACCGCGTTCTTGACGGTCGAAAGTTCAGAGAGCTTTTGTGTGACCGTGTGTATATGCAAGACAAGCTTGAGCGGAATTTCATCGGAAAAAACATCCAAGGTTTTTTCAACGGAAAATCCGATCGTGTGTATGGGGCATAAGTTGCTTTTTCATTAGGTACACCCGTATTGTACATCTTGGGGTAGATCCACGTACCTACGCTGTGCTCAGCGCAGATGTCAGATACGCTACGCCGCTGTAACTAACTTTGGCTTAGTTTGAATCCTCAACGAATTTGCGCCGTAAGTTACGGCGGCGTAGTGTATCTCTCGCGGCGCAAGGGCGCGGAATTCAAATGCGGCGGGTAGGGGGCGTGTTTCATTTAAATGAAGCGCGTCCCCGCGCCAAACGAACTGCGCATGCGCCGTCCCTAAAATTTCCCGCCGTGCATTGCGCTAAATGACGTTGCAAGGACGTCTTTGGTTTTGACGTGAACGTAAATGGCGTCCAGCCCCATTCACGGACGACTTACGCAAACGACGTAAAATTTTAAAAATTAGACGCGGGAACGACGGCCATACTTAACATTGAGTACGCCACCATATAGCAGCTTTAACTATACGCCGGAAAAAGCCGAACGGAAACGACGTAACAAAAATGCGACGGCCGCTCGTACGTTCGTGGATCGTCGGAAATAGCTAATTTGCATACTCGACGCGGAATACGATAGAAACGCCACCTAGCGGCCGCCGGAAAATTGCATCTAAGATTCGACGGCGTACTAAGGTGTACGCCTGTTGGATCTAACACAGATGCCGTCGTATCTTGTTTGGTGGATACCAAAACAAAGATACGACGCGCAAAATTTGAAATTACGTGGCGTATCAAGTGATACGCCGGCGTAATTTCTTTGAGGATCTGCCCCCTTTTGTCTACATATCTGTTGGTCTCACACTTTGCTTCCAATGTGCCTCAATGCATAAAAAATGTGTGTTGCAGTGCGGTGTGAACATTCCACATCAACCCAAAGTGTTGATAGTGTGAATGCCAAATTCCGAGCCAATTATGTACTGCCACAGTAGAAACTACGATTCTGTAGACCAGTAAAAAACAGTTTTGGTGACCTCATGCCCGTGGTAGTCTTGTTTATTGTTCTTAGCAGAAAGAAGAATAACCCCATATGGGCCCAGATTCAAGAAGCACTTGCGCCCGCGCAACCATAGGTTACGCAGCGCAAGTGCTTACTTGCTCCGGTGTAACGAGTGCTCCTGATTCAGGAACCTCGTTACACCGACTGCAGGCTAAAATCTGCGCGGCATAAGGCTATTATGCCTCGCAGATTTTAGGCTGCATTCTTGCGGGGGCCGCTAGGGGGCGCTCCCATTGTGTATCAGCGTGTAGTATGCAAATTGCATACTACCACTGATTCACAAGCTTGCGCGGGCCCCGCGCAAGCCAGGTACGGAGTTTCTGTACGGCTACTTTTAGCGCAAGGCTGCCCCTTCTAATAGTAGGGGCAGCCAATGCTAAAGTATAGCCGGCCTTCCCGCGCCGTGAAATTTGAATTTCACGGCGTTTGTGTAAGTGAAACGTGAATGGCGCTGGACGCCATTCACGTTCACTTAGAAGCAAATGACGTCCTTGCGACGTCATTTGCCGCAATGCACGTCCGGAAAGTTTCCCGACGGAGCATGTGCTGTACGCTCGGCGCGGGAGCACGCCTAATTTAAATGATTCCCGCCCCCGGCGGGATCATTTAACTTGCGCGCGCTTACGCCGGGCAAATTTGCCGGCGCGCCCTCGCAATTCACGGAGCTACTGCTCCGTGAATCGAGGGCAGCGCAAAATATTTGCGGGGCGCAGGGCAAAATCGTTGCCCTGCTCCCCCGCAAATATCGCGCAATTCTACTTGAATCTGGGCCAAGGTCTTCTGCTTCTGTAAGCTGTCATCTTCCAGGTTCTATATGTTGCTCATTTTGTGATGCAGTCATGTATTTCCTTTCAACTTCAATTGAGCCTTGGCATTCTCATTGGATTTTAGAAGGTGTTTTTGTCTACCTTCGGCTGCTCATCTTTTTCTTTCACATCATTCTTTGTAGATGACTAAATCTGAGTGAAAATCCCGAGAGGTCAACCGTTTCTCTGATGCTGCAATCACCACGTCTTGCACATCAATAGTCATTCCATGGTCAAAGTCCCTAAGATCTCATGTCCTATGCACTCTTTTATTTGGTCAAACATCAATCAAACCTCTTGATTTGTGGTCTCCAAACTCTCCAAACAAGCCAGTTTACTGTCCTTCAGGCTTTAAGGGAGTCGGACTGTGGCCAGAGGAAATAGAAAATGCCCCATCATTGGTTTTAAAGGAAGGAATAGAGTCCCATTGTAGGTATCAGTAAGAAAAATGGAGCCCCATCATTGGTATTAGTCGAAAAGAATAGTGTCCAAAGGACTGTATACATGTAAGCCAAGGGCCACGTCCAGCCCCCAACACGCAGTTTTGGAAACCACTGCTCTTGATGATGTCTGCAGTTCATAGAAGTGATTGGGCAGCTTTACAGCCACATGGACCACTTCCACTACCAACAGAAAAAATGTAAACAAACTCCTGGCTAACATTGCATTTGGGAGTTTGTTTATATGCCGGTGGTGTCTCTGACCTTGCCACTCTTTACTCTGTATCGCTTTTAACTACTTGCCGACCAGCCACCGTCATTCTACGGCGGCAGGTCGGCTCTCCTGGGCGAGAGCACGTCATACTACGTCGGCTCTTAGATCGCGCCCGGCCGTGCGTGTGCCCGGCGGGCGCGATCGCTGCCGGGCACCCGCGATTGCTCGTTACAGAGCGGGGAGCTGTGTGTGTAAACACACAGCTCCCGGTCCTGTCAGGGGGGGAAATGCTGATCTTCTGTTCATACAATGTATGAACAGCGATCAGTCATTTCCCCTAGTGAGGCCACCCCCCTACAGTTAGAATACACCCAGGGAACATACTTAACCCCTTCCCCACCCCCTAATGTTAACCCCTTCACTGCCAGTGGCATTTTTATAGTAATCCAATGCATTTTTATAGCACTGATCGCTATAAAAATGCCAATGGTCCCAAAAATGTGTCAAAAGTGTCCGAAGTGTCCGCCATACTGTCGCAGTACCGAAAAAAAATCGCTGATTGCCGCCATTACTAGTAAAAAAAATATATTAATAAAAATTACATAAAAATACCCCCTATTTTGTAAACGCTATAACTTTTGCGCAAACCAATCAATAAACGAAAAATACGTAGAAGAATACGTATCGGCCTGAGGAAAACAAATGTTTTTTTTATGTATTTTTGGGGGATATTTATTACAGCAAAACGTAAAAAATATTCATTTTTTTCAAAATTGTCGCTCTATTTTTGTTTATAGCGCAAAAAATAAAAACCGCAGAGGTGATCAAATACCACCAAAAGAAAGCTCTATTTGTGGGGAAAAAAAGGACGCCAATTTTGTTTGGGAGCCACGTCGCACGACCGTGCAATTGTCAGTTAAAGCGACGCAGTCCCGAATCGCAAAAAGTGCTCTGGTCTTTGACCAGCAATATGGTCCAGGGGGTAAGTGGTTAAAGGGCATGTAAACCTCAACAATGAACTTCTCTTATATGGTACATGTTGGTCTGTTAAATAGACCATTGAAAGGGATTTGTTTTATAAGTGATCAAAAAGACCTAATAATAATGTCAGAAATTTGGTAAGCCTATAACGTCCCGTGCTCTCTGCCTGTGCTGGCTGTTATTGGTTACATTGTCTCCATCTATCTCAGGAGGACTACAGAACCACGACCCTCTTTGTATAGAGCAGGGGGTCTTCTAACTTTCCTTAAAAAAAAGCCAGCTTACTGTCCTTTGTCCTAGTGTGGGCTGGACTGTGACCATTGTGAGTAGAAAAGGTCTTGACATCAGTGGGAAAAAAATAAACAATGTCCCAACTTTGGTGGCAGTGGAAAGAATTCTGCCCCATCGGTGTCATTTAGTCCAATTGTTGGTGTCATTGGGAGGAACTTTTTCCCCCCATGTTGGTGTCAGTGGGGAGGAGTTGTGCCTATTTATTGGTGTCAGTAGGTAGAAATTATGCCCAATGTATTACTCATTTCTAAACAACGGCACTTCTTTTTTCCCCTAAAGCGAGCCACTTAATGGGCAAAGTACAGTTTCTTTTTAATTATTAACATCTTCGGCGAGGTAAATACACAATTCAAGGATTTTGGTCAGTGTGCAGCTTGTGTCATTTTTAGTGGATAATATAAGCAGAATAAATGTCACAGTAAAAGCTCTCCATACACTAGAAGAATTTGCTTTAATAACCTTTTTTTTAAAGGAATTTTAATGGGGTTGACCTTCATTTCTGTAATGAGAAAAATTCAAAGGAGCAGGTTGGAAAAAGTTTTCTCAAACAAAGTTTCAAAATGTGAATGTGGTTTTTGTTCAGGAAATTCCATTCATTACAAAATGAATTGTTAAAAGAGAAGGAAAAGTTCCTTTCAATGATATGTGTCAAGTCATTGGATGTAGTCATCTTCTAATTCTAGGCCAGCTTAAAACAGAACTAAACTCACCTTCTATCCAATGCTCCGGTCTCCCGGAACTCCCGCGCTAATCTTCGGCCTGATCGGCTTCCTGCTACCGATCTTTTTGCCATTTTCATTGGCCCAAGCCAAGGTGATGTCACTCCCGCGTGCAATGTGTGTCGACCCAGAGACTTGTAGTCTCTGTTGGGACAGCATGTGACAAAGCAGGAAAGCATTTGAGAGACAGCTGGAATGTATTTTTTTCCCTTAATCTGGGGGGGGGAGGTGGTGTTCAGCCTTGGGTACAGTGGTGGCTGGTGCTCAAAATTTTTTGTCGGAGCAAGTGCTTTGTGAATACTGCACTTGCTCCTGTACCTTGCGTCGGCGTAGCGTAAATACAATACGCTGCGCCGCCGTAACTAGGCGCGCAGGTACCTGAATCTGCCCCACTATGTTATATCTTCTTATATGAGATTTTAGTGATTGAATTTACATATATTTAAAAAAAGAGAGACAACTGTAGAGCAAAGAGGAATTTGGGTCCAATTTAGGACAATTGGAAACTCAATGAACTTGCTAAACAGTTCACAGCATCATCGGCAAGCGGCTATGTGCTGGCCTGGTAAAATGGATTGATGAGGAACTAAACCTGTGAGGAATGTTTAGCACTTGTATGGAACAAAACCCCCATTCAGTGCTCAGACAATGGCTGTGTTCAGCTCATAGTGCTCAATATTCCCATCACATTGTACAGTCTGCTATGGGACCGCCGAGTCTCTAGTGCTAAAGAGAAAAGAGCCACTTAAAAAGCATCCATCGGCTTTGACAAACAGATCTGTAAATATTTGTGGAGTGCGGTTATTGGAGAAATAGCTGTGCATGTGAAAGATGGCGTCTTCACGCTTGTCAAACTATTCAGCCCCAGGCTTGGGAATCTTAAAGCCCAATTCCATTCAAAACATTTGTTTTATCATTTTGAGCCCAGGAAAAGAAAGTAGTGTCACATTTTTTTTGTCTTCTGTGATATCTGGGGAAATGTCACCTCTCTTCCTGCCCCTGTGATAGCAGGACAAGAAATGCATAGTTGGCCAATGTAGGGTTCTTGTATTTTTCTAAATTATTTTTCCTTTTGGTGATTTTTTTTTTTTTTTTTAGGAAGCAGGGAGCTTTAGTCAACCTGTGTGTATGTGTATCTTGGTCTTCTCTAAGTATGGTGGGTTCTCTTTCAGTTACTTTGAGTTGGCTCCAGCAGTATTTGCTAGATGTGACATTCTGTATCATATCCGACTTGACCAGAGGTCTCAAACTGGCAGGCCCTCCAGCTGTTGGGAAACTACAAGTCCCATGAGGCATTGCAAGGCTGATGCCGTGAACACACCATCACTTTATGTGATGAAAAAAACCGTCGTTTTTAAAAATGTCAATTTAAATGACCGTGTGTGGGGGAAAACGTCGTTTTATGTCTTGTGAAAAACGACATGGGACTTGTAGTTTTGCAACAGCTGGAGGGCCGCCAGTTTAAGACCGCTGGACTAGACAGTCCTGGCATATTGTATTTTGTCCTGGGCCTAGAGCTGCACGATTCTGGCTAAAATGAGAATCACGATTTTTTTTGCTTAGAACATAGATTCTCTCACGATTCTCGCAGCGTAACATCAT
This sequence comes from Rana temporaria, assembly GCF_905171775.1. NCBI lineage: Eukaryota > Metazoa > Chordata > Amphibia > Anura > Ranidae > Rana > Rana temporaria. Next base: position 24,927,120 of record NC_053492.1, read on the forward strand.
CTTTCATATTAAAACTAAAAAATTGGGCTAACTTTACTGTTTCGTTTTTTTTTTTTTTTTTATTCACTGAAGTGTATTTTTCCCCAAAAAATTTAATTTGAAAGACTGCTGGACAAATACAGTGTGACATAAAATATTGCAGCAATTGCCATTTTATTCCCTATGGTCTCTGCTAAAATAGTTATAATGTTTGGGGGTTCAAAGTAATTTTCTAGCAAAAAATATTGATTTTAACTTAACTTGTCAAGCCCTGTGCACACAGCCCAGAATCTCGTCAGGAAAAAAAACGTTGTTTCACTTATCGTCCATGGACGGACACAGCTCCTTAAATCTCGACAAGTGGGTTATGTTTACAGGAGAGGACTAGGCAGAAACATGTCCCTCCAGACATAACCCTCCTCCCTGCAGTATGCAGCCTCAGTTTCGTTCTGCCTAGCAAAGGAGAAGGACGTATGGCTCCCTTTGGGCCCAGCGCCCTGAAGAGAATTTTTATTTTATTTTATTTTTTCTTGAAATAATCTTCTATCAACTGTCGGACTGAGAGACAGGCTGGATATATAGATCCTTGTAGTCTACTCAGTCCGGCCAGCGAGCATGAGCACACCTTTGCAAAAGAGGCTGGGTCTGCCACGACATACCCCATGACTCCTGGGGTGGCCGGTGAGCTTTGCTCCGAGGTCCATACATGACTGGGCTGTGGTGTTGTCTCACTCACAGTGGACCGGGCCGACAGCTGGTGCTCCCACACCAGGGATTCCCACAGACACTTTGTCAGTAGTCCTGGAATCCTTTGTTAGCAGGGTGGGAGCGGAGTGTGGAGTGTCCCCCTGTTATCCCCTGGGAATGCTCTGTATCAGACCAGGACCTGGCTGCGGCTCAGGTCCCCCCGTTCTGTTTAATCTGGAGACGTGGACGGTGGTGTAGTGGTTCACTCCCTCACCTGGCAGCAAGAGAGTCACGGGTTTAAATCTGGACTCCAACACAAACTGCCTGGTGATTGCTTGCTCTCTCCCTATGTCTGCGTGGGTTTTCTACGGTTAATCCAGTTTCCTCCCACACTCCTATGACATGTGTGTAGAGCACTTGTCAGTGCGCTGTATGGAACTCCCTTATGCTGTCTGTGCAGCGGAGGTTTCCTCTGAGAGCTCAGTCTTTTTTGTGCAAATCAGACTGCTCTGTGAAAGCTTTTCCTTATTTTTTCTTTGACTAGTTCATTTATAAAGAATGGGAAATGCAGCAGAAGTCTTTTTAGTTCCTCAGCGCCTGGGCTTTTCCCCCTTTTGAGGAGAGTTAAAAAATAAATAATTCTCCTCAGGTTGTTGCTCTCCCTATAGAAGGGACCCCTACCTTCAGGGACCTTACTGTTAGGAGGTCCGAGGCGCTGACCCGCTTCATGTTTACCATGCTGGGGTATGCATTGCGACCTGTTGTGGCCACAACCTTGGTGTCTCTGACACTCTCTGAATGGGCAAGGTTTTACACAGACTGTGGAGAAGCACCAGCTCCCTCCCTAAATTGTTAGACTGGCTGACAAGTTGGTCCAGGGCCTTCTATATGTCTGTGATGCCATACGGGGCATTCTTGATGTCCAGAGCCTCTGTTTCGGCGGTGGTTTTGCGCCGCCTGATTTAGCTGAATTGCTGGTCTGCTGACCTAGCATCTTAAAATGCCCTGACTGATTTACCCTTCAGGTGTGGGAGGTTTTTTGGTCGTTGGATGACATTATCAAGGATTTCACTGGGGGTGAGAGCACTCTCCTCCCTTAGTCCACCAGGGGAAAGGAGCCGTGCTGTGGGCCGAGTCCTTTAGTTCCCGCTCAGAAGCGGTATTTTTGCGTCAGTCAAGGCCCGCGGGTTGCACCGAACAGATTTTTTCCCTCGAGTCTTGCGGCTCGTCGGTCTGCCCTGAGGCAGTGTGGGGCTTGCTAAGCTGCGGGATAATTTTTACCTGTCATGCAGGACTAGAGGTTTGAGGGATTCTATCCGAATCTGTTCTCGGTCCCAAAGATGGACGGGGTCTGTCCGATTTTGGGCTTCAAGGGCCTAAAATGCCTTTGTGAACGATAGGTAGTTCCGCACGGAATCCATTCGTTCGGTGGTAGCTGCGCTCCATCCGGGGGACTTTCTGGCGTCCTTGGACATCAGAGGTGGAGGTGTTTCAGCTCCCTTGCAGAAGGTGAGACTCACAGGGCATGGATCTCCTGTCCGCTTGTCTCAACCACAAGGTGTCAGAGTTCGTAGCCATGTCTAGTGATCCCTGTACGGACGCGTCAGACGCGTTTGTGGCCCTGTGGGGTCTGTATCGGCTACTTTCTGTCTTTCCTCCATTGTAGTTTCCTCGGCTGCTCCACAGAGTGGAGGCCGAGGGGATCCCGATGATTCTAATCGCTCCAGATTTGCCTCGGCATCTGGTGGCAGATGTACCCTGGTGTTTGCCAGGGCGAGAGGACCTTCTGTCTCAAGGTCCCATACTTCCTCCTGTGGTATAGTCACTGGCTTGCATGACATGGCTGTTGGAAGCCAGACTTTAAGAGACCGGGGTCTGTCCGACTCGGTCATCTCACCCATGCTGAAAGCATTTTACCATCGCACCTAGAAGGCCTACGTCTCTTTGTGCGAAGAGATGGAGTGACGTCCACGGACGAACTCGGTGTCCAGGGTCCTGCTGTGTTTTTTTTTTTTACAGCTTGGAATGGATCTAAAAATTGCCTTATGCACCGTTTGGGGGCAGATTTCAGCCTTGGCTGTGTTTTTTGTCAGTGGCCTCTTGCGGCCCATTCCCTGGTGGGTACCTTTTTGTGCTAGGGGTTTGTCATATACTTCCCCCTCTTGGTTCACCTCTTCCCCCATGAGTTTGGACTCTGGTGTTCTCGGTTCTTCAGGAACCTTCCTTTTTGGAAACATCAGAGAGATTCTTCTCTTGACACTATCTTGGAAGGTGGCATTTTTAGTGGCCATTACTTCTGTCAGAATGGTTTCTGAGTTGGCAGTCTTGCAAGTCGCCATGCTTGATTCTCCATTAGGATTACGTGGTGGTGGTTTCGGCCTTTCGCCTGAATGAGGACTTTGTTCTTCCATCCTTATGTCCTCGGCTGGCGCATCCTAAGCAGGTTGCGTTTCCTACTTTAGATGTGGTACGCGCTTTGCGGGTGTACCCGCCTGCTACGGCTCCGTTTCGGAGATCTGATGCTCCTTTTGTGCCGGTGTCTGGTCCACAAAAGGGCCTGGTGGTCCCGTCGACCACCATTTCTCGGTGGATCAGGCAGGCCGTCATACAGACCTATGCTTTTAGGGGGCGGGCGCCCCTTTTCCGGTCACGGCATTTTCGACCAGGGCAATTGGTGGTTCCTGGGTTTTCTGACATTATGCGTTTGTCTCACAGGTGTGCGGGGCGGCGACTTGGCCACCTGTGCTCTACTTTGGGCCTAGGGCTTTGTGTGCTGCAAGAAACTCTCCTCCCAGGGGGAACCCTTGAGGGCGCTGGGTGCCATGGATGAACTACTTTGGTCTTAGGGTTTGTGGTATGCTACAATGATCTTCCCTTCTGTGAGGAACCCGCAATGATCTTCCCTTCTGTGAGGAACCCTTGAAGATGCTGGCTGCCATGAATGTTATACTTTGAGCCTAAGGTTTAAAAGTACTGCAATTATCACCCCCCGTTGAAGGTTCCCTTGAAGATGTAAGTGGTGTCAGGACCTGGTTCACCTGCTGGTGGCACTGTGGTTCTCTTGGCTGAAAGCTGTAGTTTCAGTGACCACCAGAGGGTGTCTCCCAGTACCACTTTAATGCTTAAGTCCACTGTGCTGAGCAAGCACTATACTA